>NC_142937.1:24338913-24396413 GCF_046866305.1 Octopus bimaculoides
ATGTGCTTAGGTGCGTATGTAGTGTGCTTATATGCATATATATTTATATATATATATATATATATATATATATATATATATATATATATATATATATATATATATATATATATATGTATGTATGTATGTATGTATGTATGTATTTATCTATGCATGCGTGTGGAAGTGTGGAAGTGCGCGCGTTTTTTTTATCAGCATGTTTACAAAAACATGCGTACACGCAGACATGCGAGCACCCAAGTACATTCATATATATTTGTAGATACATACATACATGCATGCACATATATATATATATATATATATATATATATATATATATATATATATATACGTATGTATATATATATATGTGTGTGTATATATATATGTATATATATATATATATATATATATATATATATATATATATATATATATATATATATATATATATATATATATATATATATATATACATATATACTTATTTACATTCACACATACACACACACGTCTTCTTATCAATAAATAAACTAATGAGATTATCCGACTTACCAATCTGTAGGAATGGATTACTATGGATTACTATGTAAAAACAACAACAACAACGACTTCTTACTTCAGCCGTCTTGTTTTGTTCGAGAATAGATTTCCAATTGATCCTTTTCTTCCTCTAATGAATGATGAATATTGACATCTTCAATGTTATTTTCTATAGAATTCTTCTATAGCTGGAGGCTTTGCTAGATAATCTGTTTTGGCATCATATTGCGTTTCCAATATTTTATATCCTGCTTTCATCGTGACTAATAATTTTGGACTACAGCAGTTATACTTTAAAGAGTTCAAAAGAAACCGCTTCAACATGGTCACATGTTTTACTAGATATAGCAGGTAAATTTGTCCTAAGTTATACCTCAAGAATTTCAATAGGCGTAGGAGTGGCTGTGTGGTAAGTAGTTTGCATACGATCCACATGGTTTCAGGTTCAGTCCTACAGCGTGGCACCTTAGGCAGGTGTCTTTTACTATAGCCCCGGGCCGACCAAAGCCTTGTGAGTGGATTTGGTAGACGGAAACTGAAAGAAGCTCGTCGTATATATGTATATATGTACGTATGTGTGTGTGTGTGTGTGTGTGTGTTTGTCTTTGTCCCCTAACATCGCTTGACAACCGATGCTGGTGTATTTACGTCCCCGTAACTTAGCGATTCGGCAAAAAGAAACCGATAGAATAAGTACTAGGCTTACAAAGAATAAGTCCTGCGGTCGATTTGCTCGACTAAAGGCGGTGCTCCAGCATGGCCTCAGTCAAATGACTGAAACAAGTAAAAGAGTAGAAGAGACCCGACATTTGACATTTGTCGTCAGGTAAAGTCAACCTGATTAACCTGATGAAATCCCTTGTCAATGGATTTCATGCGCCCTCATTCTCTCCTAAAATTGGTTGTTAGATCTTCTGCTGTTGGACTGCAGCAAATGATTGGGCTTCTTTCAGTTTCCGTTTACCAAATTCACTCACACGGCTTTGGTCGGCCCGAAGCTATAGTAGAAGACACTTGCCCAACGTGTCACGCAGTGGGAATGAACCCGGAACCGTGGGATTGTTAAGCAAGTTACTTACCACACAGTCACTCCTACGCCTCTAAACGGGGTTCCATAAGAAATAATGCGGGAGCCTTCGACTTTTTCTATCCGTGGGCCTTTTCAGCCCAATATTTAAGTGCTATTTACGTGTTTGGATATGGTTATTGTAGATAACCATATCCAAACATTTATGTGGATAATGCTATTCCTATATCCTTGTGCACACCCCAATGTCGTCATGACATTATTGGCGCGAGATATTCAAACCCCCGAAGACATAACCATTAGCAACGAGGATATTCGAACCCAAGCTAAATATATTTTTTTATTTGGAACATGGAAGAATTACTAGTGTCGGTAACTGAATTAGAGAAACAATAACAAAAGCAGCAACAACAGCAGTTGGTGGAATGGCAGAAGCAACAGGATCTGTCAGTACAGCTGCGACTCGAAAAAACAGAAAATACATCGACTTCGCTCACCCTTGATACGGTCGCCAACTTCACCGGGGAACTCACATATAATCCAGATGAGGGTATTTCCTTTCCTGCGTATTACAGAAGGCATGGGGAGATTTTTAAAGAAGAGTACTCCGACTGGCAAGATGAAACAAAACCTTACTTTTGTTTGAGAGAATTGGCCCCAGCCGAGCAAAAAGATACTGAAGCAATATATTACCGAAGAGACCGAGGGAACTTTATTTTAAAGAAACTATTGATACCCTTTCAAAGATTTTCAGCGAGAGAAGTTCCTTATTTGATACGCGCTGGCAATGCATGAATATTACAAAAACAAAGAAAAAATGAGGACGAAGATTTTATTACATACGCTGGAATCGTTAATAGGGAATGCGAGAAATTTAAATTTATGAACCAACTCCAGATGCGGTTAAATGTTTAATTTTCGTGCAAGGTTTAACGGCAAAGAAAGACGCGGAAATTCATAACCGAATTCTGACAAAATTAGAACAGAATCAGAAGCTAACTCTATAGGAGATATCTGAGGAATGCCAGAGAGTAAAAAACCTGTGCCACGATACGGATCAAATTGAAGTGAGAAACTGCTCTCATATACAATCGGGACGACCGAAAGTAAGAAATGAAAAGCAGAAAATTAACCTATGTTTTGGATGTGAATGACTACACTACAGATTCAACTATTCTTATAAAAGTCGAAAATGCTTCAAGTGTGGTAACATAGGTCATAAAAGATAACACTGTAAAACAAAACCTAAAAAGCGGTTCAACAGAAAAACTCACGTAAACCGTTTATCGGTGACAAGAAATACGAACGAGCCTCAAAGGAAATTTGTGTATGTAAAATTAATTATACAAACATAAAATTACAGTGAGATAGAAGCTTAATACTTTTTAATGAAAACACATGGGGAAAAAATCGAGAAAGCTACACTACAGAAAACATCGAAAATTGTCCGTGATGCCTCAAGGGTTAAATTAATTCTTAAAGACGAAACTATTTGTAACGTTATATTTCGCGGTAAGACTATAAAAACAAAAGCATATGTATTGAAAAATACAAGCAACCTTTTTCGAACCGATTGGATGTAACTGTTCGACTTTTAGGATTTATCCATAAATTATTTTTGTAAAAATGAAATGGGGTCATGTGCCAGTTCAAATACAATCAGAAAACTTTTAAAAGAAGTGCAGAGATTGCTCCCTGATGTTTTCTAGAACGAGTTAGGTCGGTGCAAAAAATTCAAAGCCAAATTTCTGGTGAAAGAAAATGCATTACCAATTTTCAATCCTAAATGTAATGTACCGTTTGCAGCACTGGAACAGGTAAATAAATAATTGGACAGATTGGAAAAAAATGAAAGTGATTGAAAAAGATCGGTTACTCAGATTGGGCGAGTCCAAGAGTGTACGTTAAAAAGAAGAACAATAAAGTACGTGTTTGCGCAGAATTCTCGACGGGGCTAAACGACTGTTTAAAACAATATAACTATTTATTACCTAGCCCAGAGGAAATTTTCTCGAAACGAATGGTGTCAAATTGTTCTCAAAATTAGATCTGTCTGATGCCTACTTACAGATACAATCCAAGTCAAATGTTCTAAGTTTCTCACAATCAATACACATGAAGGTCTGTGCAAGTTTAACCGACTTCTGTTTGGCATAAACGTTGCTCCGGCAACACATGATGGATACGATGCTTGCAGAGTGTGACTCTGTGTTGGCCTACCTGGATGATATCTTAATTAAAAGTACATCCCGTGATCAGCATGTGGTGTCCGTAAAATAAATGCGCTCGGAAAAATAAGGGATTACAACTTCACACTAAGTGAGAAATGTGAATTTTTCTTACCTAAAAGTAAATATTTAGGACAGATCATTGATAAAAATGGTCGTCGACCAGATCCGTCGAGGGCAGATGCGATTGAAAATATGTCCTCTCAGATAAATATATCTACCTGACAAGCTTTTATGGGTCTTGCAAACTATTATCAAATTTATATATCAAATATGCATAAGGTAACAGCTCTACTAAATAATTTACTGTAAAAAGATGTAAAATGGAATTGGTCTGAAAATTGTTAGGCGTTCAACGAAATTTTTTAAAAAATTAACAGTAGATTTGTCTTTATCCTGCAGTGGAGATTGTAGTAGATTTGATCCTGCAGTGGAGATTGTAGTAACTTCAGATGCCTCTAAGTACGGTATCGGAGCAGTAATGCTACATAAATATAAAGATGGTTACATGAAAACCGTGGTTTATGCCTCACGTCCGTTAGTACCTGCAGGAAAAAAAAAATGACGGCCAAATTGAAAAAGATGCTCTAGCGATTATTTTTGGAGTGAAAAAATTTCATAGATTTTTACACGGTAGAAATTTTTGACTACAGAGTGATCATCGTCCGTTATTATCTATATATAGTTCGAAGAAAGCAATCCCTACGCATACTGATAATAGGTTGCAACGCTGGATTACTATATTACTAAACTATGATTTTAAGATGGAATTTATACCATCTAAGAAATTAGGACACGCTGATTGTTTATCAACCCTGATTTCGAAACATATTCAAATGTTTGAGGATACTATAATCGCTGCTTTGCGATAGGAAACTGAAATTAAAATGTTTTAACTGTCCATTCGTTTTGTTTAACATGGAGACACACACACACGCGTACGCGCACGCACACACACACACACACACACACACACACACACACACACACACACACACAAACAACACACGAACACACACGAATACGCAAATACACACACACGCACACGCAAACACACGCACACATACATGGAGAGAGTGGTTGACGGCTAAAGAGATTGCTAGGTACAAATATGTACACATTTGTACGCACATTTATACGCACAAGGAGGTGGTGAAAAGTTCCTGGCTTTGGGTAAAAGAAAACACAGGAGGATCAGTTAATTATGATTGGATTCAACATATTCGCCTTTCAAATTCACACACTTATTACAGCGGTCTTTCAGTTTTTCTAAGCCCTGTAAAAGAACTCGGAAGTTTCGGCCTCTATCCAGGTCTTTCGCGACAACCTCAAAGCCAAGATCTTTTCAGCCCCCTCCCCGCCCCGTACATATACATAAATGTATTTATACATATATACTTACACACACACACGTGCGTTTGCGTGTATGTGTGCGGGCGCGCGTGTCTGTGTCTGTGTGTGTGTGCGTGCGTGTTTGTGTGAGTGTGTGTCTGTGTGTGTATGATTTACACAACTAGTAGAGAAACTGCACAAATTAATATATAATCAAACAGATTCAAAGGAGCAAAGTGTTGATCTTCGTCGGTATGACTTATATTATGCAGTAAAATCCATAAAAAGCGTACAGTGAATTTGCTGTGAGGAGTGAAAAATCCAACGTTTCGGACTGTGTACTTCTTCAAGGAAGGGTTGAAAAATTACAAATAAGTGAGTGACGTAGAATTTTACGTCCTCTAATTTGCACTCAGTTTTTTCTTTAATGACAGTTCCCTGTACACTTTTATTGATTTTACAACAAATTAATAGTTCCATATAGAGACAGGCCAGCAAGGGACCAAATGTCAACGTGACAATTTACATGGCCATTCGCCCAACTAGAAATAGAACTTAAATCTCCCTATGATTACAAATTACTGTCTTAAAATCGTAAGACATGTTGAATATTTCTTTCTTTTTTTTTAAATAGGCATACTCTATCAGGATTGATCTAGGCTCAAACAAACGCAGCAGCTGCCATCATCACCATTGCTATCTGAAACGACAGTCAACGGGTTTTAGATAAGATTATAAATATTTATCATTTAAGTTTTCAACATACCAAATATATATGTGTAATCATGTTACACAGGAAACGTAGATGTCCCTGTCATTTCTAACTGAATTTTTAAACTGAATAAAATAAATCTACTTTCGTTTAATAGACTTTTTGTTTTCTTGGCAAGCACAAAATATACAATTGATAACTTACTTAGACGGCTTCCCAGCATTTTCAATATCTTGGTAACTTATTTCATATCTTCGTGGTTGCGTCTTCTATATTGATCTAAAAATTCCATTGAAAAATGATTTTGCTTCCCCTTTTCAAAATTATTCTCTCTATTTTGGTTTCTAGTCAGAGAAAAAAAAAGGAGCTAGGGAGAAAGAAGAATAAAATCTCGTATCAGAATCTCTAAGAACGTACTCAAAAGTTTATCGTAAAGCTATAAAATACTTAAAATTGCAAATCGAGTAATATTTTGTATGGCTGCTGTCTCAAAAAAAATACAAAATGTAAATGTTTTATGAAACCAATTCAATAGACACGAGAGACAAAGAATAACATTAAAAGAACAGTTAAGTCGATAGAAAATAATCTAGAATCAAATATACTTTTCTCTTGGAGATGGTAAAGGAATTAGCGAATAACCAGATAAAGTTAAAAAAAGAAGCTTAATGCTTAAACTCGTCATAAAAATTACTGGCCAACTACGCAATTCTATAAAGAAAAATCGAGGAGTTCAAAAAGTGAATGTCATGTATGTTATTGAACAACTGAGGTAGATTCGGGTACATAGAATTGATTAGTATGTAACATCTATATGCATCGTTGTCAGCTCATTTCGTGCATCTGATTCCGTTCATACTTTCTGTCCTTGTTTTCGTCTTTGTATTGGCTGTGAGTGAGTGGATGAGAGAGAGTGATTGATAGAGTGAGTGAGCGAGTGGGGGTTGGGGGTTGGCTGGATCGATAGATGAGTGATAAGAAGTTGATTGATAGAGTTGTTAAAGTGAGCGGGTGAGTGAGTGAGTGAGAGAGAGTGATCGGTAGTGCGACTGACAAAGTGATTGAGTGAGTGAGTGATCTGATGACTGACTGACTGACTGGTAGTATATGCATGTGTTTGTTTTAATGTGTAAATAATGGAATGAAGACTGTTGTGTTTGTATGGTTGCCTGCAAGACAGCATGTTCATAATTTCATATATACATAAATATATAAATACACACACACATACACAGACGCACGCAGCTAGACAGACAGACAGACAGACAGGCAGGCAGACAGACAGACAGACAGACAGACAGGTAGATAGATAGATAGATAGATAGATAGATAGATAGATAGATAGATAGATAGATAGATAGACGAAAGGGTGTTGAAAAGTTCTTGGCTTTGAGGGTGTTGAAAAGTTCTTGGGTATTACAAAAGGTCTGGTGGTGACCCAACCTTCAGAGTTCTTTTACAGGGCTTAGAAAAGCTGAAGGACTGCTGCAATAAGTGTGTGAATCTGAGAGGGGAGTATGTTGAATAAAATCAGAATTAAACTGATTCTGCTGTATTTTCTTTCACTCAAACCCAGGAATATTTCAGCACCCTCACGTATATGTTTGTTTTTATGTTATAATAAAATGAGTTTTACATTAAATTGAATGTTTATTAAATACATTTGATATATTTATTTTTCTTTAACAAGAATAGCATTGTCAGTGATTTCGATGTTTGAGCGAGCTAATACGCTGATCAACAATATTTAAGCCTACCTATATATTCTCGAGAGTATCAAAATATTTAATTATTAAATTTTTCATACTAATATCACTGTGACATGCTTAAGTGAAAACAAACACCATTTCAATATGAAGAGGGGAAAAACCATCAACAATACCAATCTGCCGGGAAATTACACTTTATCACATACTTACGTTCTTTTGTGAACCTTTCAATATTTATCCCCTAAACGCTGACATACCAAGTAACACCAAATTACAAAGATCAGATCACTGGGATGGTCTCTAAGATTTAACCTTCATATTCCTAAAACAGTTCAATTAATATCTGAACAAAACTAACGGCCGAACGAAGAGCCAAATCTGCCGTCCAATAACCTAACCACATTCTTTTTGAACACCTATAACCTGAAGATGACACACGTAAAAATACACACCCAATTACAAAATTCTACATGCATGAATAAATTCTAACAATTCGTACTTCCCTAAATTTAATCAATAAAAATTTTCCATACCATCTGATCACCAAAACCCACCATAGAGAACTTGGCTTACCATAGAAAATGTTTAACTGAACATAGACTATATAAAGCCAAGATAGTCTTACATGAATTACAGACCGGCTGTGGCTTAGCTGGCCGAAATTTCGAAATCATTGTCAATACTATTCATGTCTGTCTGTTACGTTTTATCAGCCCATTCAAAGAGGTTACTGGAGTTCTTGGAGAGGAAAATGTGTTCTTTAAACTCACGTTGGAAACAGTTTGTGTGATCCTCAAATTTCACTTTTGTATGAAACTGTTCAGCTATGTTTCGAAAGATTACATATCCTTGTTACACGCAGAATTTTTCAGATAATTAAAACCGAAGTGATGATCTGCTGGAGCGGAAGAATCGATCATAGCTTTATCAAGAAAATATATTTTCCATTTCATGCATTTTAGCTACCTTTCAGATTTTTCGATGGGATTTTTCATATAGATTTTTCTGAAAGGTACATCAGTACTCATCAAAGATTTAACAATTGGATACGTCTCACATCGTTTTAATGTCCACTTTTTTATGCTTGCATGGATCAGACAAAATTCATTAGCGTATATTTTCTGTGTGCAGTTACCTTTCCAAGCAAGATAGTATCTCACTATTGCTGGAGATATATATATATATATATATATATATATATATATATATATATATTTATATATATATATATATATATTTTTATACCAAAAATTAGGCAACAATATTGTATCTCTTAACAAACATAGCAAAATACTCACAAGTGAGTTTTTGTATTTATATCGATTTAGATGAGAGCTCAAAACTGATCCATTGAAAATACTTTATTATAATAATGAAAATGACCTATGAACATTTCGATTAAATATCCAGATTGATTCATGCATATTATAAAATATGGGATACTGCATCTCCTTGGGGCCTAATTATTAGTAGCAGGCAGACAATAAAAATAGATAACATTCACATACAACATTCATAGATGACCTATGAAAACATGCAAAAAAACAAGTTGAAAAGACATGAGATAAGGTATGTTTATATATACGTATATATTTATATATATTATTTATATATATGTTCATACATTTATTTTTATACGTATCTAAAGCAAGGGTCCCCAACCAGGTAAGTAAGAGCAATAGACCATCCAGCACCCAACCGCATTGAAACAATAAATTAAAGATTTTATTTCTATTGGTTTGGTCCATAATTATTGCGACTCTTTTTCAACAAATCTTATTCAACAAAAACAATAACAACATGTAACAAAAACATCTTTAAATGATTATTCCGGAGCATATTCACCATCTACTTCAATTATTGTTTCCCATTTGCTGGCAGACGGTCAGTTCGTCATTTAAAGATGCTTCTGTTAAATATTGTTAGTCTCAGTCTCTAAGGTATTTATTTAAAAAAAGAAACGACCATCTACGTCCCTGCCTCTTTCCCGATATATATATGTGTGCGTGCGTGCGTGTGTGTGTGTGTGTGTGCGTGTGTGTGTGTGTGTGTGTGTGTGTGTGTGTGTACATATATATTCTTTCTTGGTAAAATTGCGGTATTTGTATGTTCTAACGCAACGTCCACTTATATTCTTTTTTTTTATTTGTTTGTCATTTGACTACGGCCATGATGGAGCACCGCCTTTAGTTGAACGAACCGACTTATTCTTTGTAAGCCTAGTACTTATTTCATCGGCCTCTTTTGCCGAACCTCTAAGGTGCGTGCGTGCGTGTGTGTGTTGTCAAGCGATGTTGGAGGGACAAACACAGACACACAAACATATACACACACATACATATATATATATATATATATATATATACATATAAACATATATACGACAGGCTTCTTTCAGTTTCCGTCTACCAAATCTACTCACAAGGTTTTGGTCGGCTCGAGGCTATAGTAGAAGACACTTGCCCAAGGTGTCACGCAGTGGGACTGAACCCGGAACCATGGGGTTGGTAAGCAAGCTACTTACCACACAGCCAATATTTTTATTAGCTAAAACTAGGGACATATATTGAAACCGTCTTAAATCTAACATGTTTTATATTTTTTATTTCTTTTTGAAATTCAAGCCTTGACACTTTAGTAAATAATGTGTTATATTCAAAGAAGTCAGCAAGTTTAAAATGCGTGCAGAAATCTGTTCCATAATTTGAATTGAACCATATGTTGATAAGTCGATAAGTAGGCTAGCATTTCACAATACCCACGAGTTAGAGATATGTTTCTGGTTAGTCTCGCTACTATTGAATCTGCATAATCAATGCGTTTATCTTATTAACTAATATTGAAACTATTGATATAAATCAAATACTGCAATGGAAAATATGAACAAAAGACTACAAAACAAAATAATGTAAATTAAAAAGAATATGACGAAACAGAAGCAGAATATTCGAGACAAAATCGACAACGTTTATAATTTTTCGGGAAGGAAAAGATTTCATCTGGAAATTTCACTTTCATTTTAAGTTAATGAATTCAAATACTTTGACAGTGATATCCGCCATTTTTATTTCATATATATATATATATAATGCGAACGTGAAAATAATATAGTGTATACACACATACATATATATATATATATATATATATATATATATATATATATATATATATATATATTTATATATATATATATATATATATATACATACATATATATATGTATATATACATACACACACATATATATATATACATACATATATATATATATATACATATATATATATATATATATATATATATATATATATATATATATATATATATATATATATATATATATATATATATATATACATACATATATATATATATACATATATATATATATATATATATATGTATATATATATATATATATATATATATATATATATATGTATATATATATATATATATATATATATATATATATATATGTATATATATATATATGTATATATATATGTATATATATATATATGTATATATATGTATATATATATATGTATATATATATATATATATATACACACACACACATATATATATACACGTGTGTATGTATATATATATGTATAGATGTATGTATGTATGTATTTATGTGTCTGTGTGTGTAGGTATGCATTACGAAAAGAGGGGGAGAAACACGGAGAGAAAAATAAAGAACAGATCAAAGAAATCCAGTTATAAACAACTGACAAATTATCGATTATTGATTTTCTTCTTTGAAGTTCAAACACTAAACACCAATTACAAGGGGTACTTCTCTCGCTCACCCACTCTCCTTTTCACCCTCTTTCTCTCTCTTTTTTCCTCTCACTCATTCACTCAGTCTTTTCGTCTAGCAAACGTGTTTTTCAGAATGAAATGGTATGAAATGATAAATGTGGCACCACGTTACAAATAAATTAGACATTTCCGCATGCAAGATTCTGATCATTCATTAATCTTAGTTGTGTCGAATTTCATGACAAGTCAACCGTAGCAACACAAATTCTTCTCTTAAATAGATATTAATGTAATCTATTCCTTTTAGCAGTTACCAAAAATATGCTTCTCTTTGTACGGTATTTACCACGTGAATAACTAAAAAATCATTAGCATTTTTTCATTCTTTGTTTTCAATCTGTTTGGAGACCTTTCTTCGTGGCAACGTGTAATGGATGAGATGCAGACATCGGATTATAAAAGACGATCTCTAAAATATAGGATTGCGTTTGCATTCAACAGGAGCTTATCTTTTGTGGCTTATCGATGTTTGTAGAGAATCAAAGGGATCTACATTGACCGGGTCATGAAGTCAGATGTTTGGTATCGAGGAAAGAAAGAAAAATCCCACTCCTAGAATCCGGAGCCAGCTACAGTTGCCTTCTCTCCCATGCAACGCCAGCCCAACATTCGTCACCTCGCGACTGGTGAAATGAGCCAATGAGGAGGCCAGGATGCAATCCCTTCAATGCTCAAACTTCATAACCATGGCGTCTTAAATAAGGAAAATTGCTTAGAGGTAATTAACAAAACAACTAAGATCGTGTGTGCTGATGATTTTTCGTTAAAATTACAAACTCTCTCTGTCTCTCTCTCTCTCTCTCTCTGTCTCTCTCTCTCTCTCTCTCTCTCTCTCTCTCTCTCTCTCGCGCTATGTCTCTTAATTACTATCTCTCTCTCTCTCTCTCTTTCTTACTGTATCTCTCTCTTTCTATCTCTCTCAATTTCTACATCTCTCCCTTTCTATCGCTTTCTCTTTCTCTCACACGTTCTATTTCTCTCGCTCTCTCTTCCTATCACTCCCACTTTCTATCTTTCTCTCTTCCCCACTCTCTCTCTTTCTATTTCTCTCACTTTCTATTTTTCTCTCTCATTTTATCTCACTCTCTTTCTATCTCTCTCCCTTTCCTTCACTTTCTCTGTTTCTTTCGCTTCCTCTCTCTCTCTCTCTCTCTCTCTCTCTCTCTCTCTCTCTCTTTCTCTCTCTCTCTCTCATTTTCTCCCTTCGTTCAATTTAATGAAGAAATAAACGTTGATGATAAACTTGTAATGACAGATAAAATTTGTTGAAACTAATTGAATTGTTCGCCTGTCAGTTCAGCTGAGACAACCTTGGTGCTTGGAGAGCATTTGCATTGTTAGAGTCGCCATTTTTGAGAAGCGTCTATACACAGTTCCTGAAGTAACTTCAGAACTGCAAGCACATCTGTTTGAAACGACATAACGCAAGACTGATTTTGGACAGCAAATGTCAGTATTTTCTATCCCGTTCCAACCAAGCAGTGCCCTCTCGGTAAAACACAATTCCTAGTCAAAAGTAATACCATAATTGTTTCAGATGTTGGTACAAGGCCAGAAATTTTAGAAGTGCGGATAAGTCAATTACATTGACCCCATTGTTCGACTGGTATTTTATCTTATCGGCCCTGAAGGATGAAAGGTGAAGTCGACCTCAGCGGAAATTGAACTCGGAAGGTAAAGTGCCGGAAGTAATGCTGCTAAGCGTTTTGTTCAACGCAATTACGATTCTGTGCTGCTATGATAATAGTTCCCAGATGTGACCAACTGCTAGAAGTACTACATAATTGATTAGTATTGGTACAAGGTCACATATTAGTGGGGTCGTGGATGGTAAAGTAGATGAAATCGATCCGAGTGCTTGATGGATAGATTATTTTATCAATACCAGAAGACTGATCAACAAAGTCAACTCCGGCAGAATTTCAACTCTGATCGTAAATATACGTAACTAAATACTGAGTGGCAGTTTGGCTGCTACTCTACAGATTCTATCAATGTACCACCCTAGAATGGCTATATGAGAAACGATAATGTCCGTTAGCTTGCATTTTGAGTATTTGATGTTGTAGACGATACGTAAAGCTGAAAACATAAGACCGCGCTCTCGGCTGGATAGGATTTGCCTTCTTATGTAACAGAACTCATCGATAATAGCTAGGAGACGGTGAAAAAGGACTCATATATTTTCAGTTTATAATCTGGATTGGATTGGATTGGATTACCTATGTTAAGTTTACTGCAAGGCGAGGGCCTCTGAATATTCCCTCCACCAACCACTGTCTGATGTGGGGGATCGTGATTTTGAGCTTGGAATCATATTGGTTTGATGACCCTACTCTGCCACATTGGTACGACATGGCTTAGCGGAGATATGCAGTTTTTATACCTATACCAAGGGACAGTTAAGTCGATTATATCGATTCCAGTACTCAACAGATCTCTCTTATCATTTTCCAGTTATTGTTCGGTGAGTGGTTGCGCTATATTCGGCGGTTCGCCGGAAATAAAATACAGTGTGAAAGCGCTAAGCAGTGATGTCACCCCGTAAACTAATACTGAACAAAAAAATATCAAGAAATAAGAGACGGTCATGGTTTGAATTACATTTGAACGACGAGTTTCAACATACAGAATCACTTTTCTTGACAGGTGTAAACGCCATCAGAAAACTACAAAAATACTGAAGCTATAGGTAGAGAGATCTAAATAACCTTTGATTTACAATGTCCACAAAATATTTACAGGAATCCCAACGAAAACTATTTGCATATACTCATAAAAAAACGAAAATTTGGCAATATCAATAAAGTTAACAATGGTAAAAATAGGTAGTATTGCTATTACCTCCCTTTTCAGAGTAACAAATCTGCACAGAATACATTAAAACATATATAAAATCTTGCGCAATATTTTTTAAAATCTTTATTGAACTCAAAGATTTTATCATCATACAGCCACGTAGTAATAATTCAGAAGACGTTTTTATTACCTCAACAGAGAAAACACAATGTTCCAAATTACAATCAGACCAAACTAGGCAGACACGTTAACAAAAGCTTATAACATACATAAAAGTAAGCATATAACATATCTCTGTTACAAATGGCATGAGTGAATAGAATGTGATACTATATTAGATATGCAAGCTATCAAAATAAAAACCAGCAGCACAAAGCACATTAATGTAATAAACATAAACTTCACTACGTACCTCGCCAACCATTCCATCATACTATGCACATCGGCAACAATATTTTAATATTCTCATAAACACTATCGATGCAGAAGGGAGACTTGAACGCGGCCGAGAGTTCCTGGTTTTCAAATAATACAGATAACAAAAGAAGTACTATAATAGCGTCACGACTAAACTCTCTTTATATCCTAAACAATTCACACGTACATACGACACATACCTCACCAAACAACACGTTCTGTTCGACACACGCGCTGGCGCTCGCACACATCTACCACAACCATCAGACAAACAATTTTGCAACTTTTCTCAAACTACCTATCAATTAGCATCACAACACATTCGTCCATAATTAAGAAAACAAGACCACTTTGATAAACTTCAAAGAAATTCAATGGAACGAGTTCCATAATGAAACAGAACTGAAGTTTTCAGAATTCGACAACGTCTGTCACCAACGTAGTCACTGTACTACATACAGTCGGGGAAATATTTATGGAAGCACCAAGAAATTATATCCCACATAGAAACATAAAAAATACAATGCCAGGAACAAACCAAAAATATCCAGACACATAAAAAAAAACAGAGACAACCCGAAGTAGATTGCAATAATACGCCAATAATACCACGAACTAGTCAAATAAAATATCAAACAAGTAAGGAAATAAATAAACTAACAAACATTTGCATCTAACATAGGAGATGGCGTGTCTGTGTGGTTATGAAACTCGCTTTGCAGTCAAGTTGTTTCGGGTTCAATCCCATTGCGCGGCACCTCGGATGTGTGTCTTGCACTATAACCTCGGGTTATGAATTTGGTAGATAGAAACTGCATTGAAGCCCGTAATGTATTTGTGTGTGTGCGTGTGTGTGTATGTGCGTGTGTGTGTATGTGTGTGTGCGTGTGTGTGTATGTGCGTGTGTGTGTATGTGTGTGTGCGTGTGTGTGTATGTGTGTGTGCGTGTGTGTGTGTGTTTGTCCACTTGTGTTTGATTTTTTTCATCCATCACTTGACAGTCGGTGTTGGTTTGTTTTACATGAAGATACATTATAAGAAAATCATTTTATGTATCACAGCTCATCATACATTACACTACCTACTTGTCGTATGGCATATACGACAAGTCAATTCGGGCCGTCCAAGGGCTACACAACAATAACAACTACTACAGCAAAATGTAAGAAAGGTTGTTGGATATGACCTCCATCTCTGTACTTACTGACCGTTATTGGTTATATATTTGTAGAAGAATGTGGGCTTCTAAGCTATGGAATTAAACATTGATATCTTCTTTCGAAATATGATCTAAAAACGAAAATAACTTAATTATTGAAGAGTAAAATAATCCCTAGTGACCCAGAAATAATTACTGCAAAAGTGGTGCATTGACTTTCGAAGAGAAAAAAACAATTGTTTATGTAAGAAAAACTTAAAATAATAATGATGGAAGATATCAGGTGAGTTTTTATCTGAAAGATAGCATTGATGTGCGGTATAGACTTTGAAATGTACACACATCCGCATCAGCACAGGTGCAAACAAATCTACACTCACATGGGCATACATATATATATACATACACACACACACACATATTTATATATATATATACTCACACATAAACATACATATATATAAGCATGTATATATGTGTGCGTGTGCATACAAGTATACGTGTGAGAGGCAGAGTATATAAACATATGTGTGTATGTATGCGTATGTATGTTTGTACATAGCTATCGATTTATTGTTATACATGTATATGACGTCGTATACACATTACTCTACGTATAAATACAGCCAATGGATCTTCGTCGGTTTCAGCGATGAATATTCGAACGATTCCTTCAACAGAACTAAATACACATTGAAGGAACGTATAATGAGAAACCAGTCACCAGACACGTGTACCCTTCGTGAAATACTCCTGCAGAAACAACGAAATACAGTCAGTATATAATAAGGCGGCCCTTTTAAGTTACGAGTAGATTATCCAACCGTCAAGCTTCTCACAGTTTCCGAATAAAAATTTAATTCGAAAAAGCAGTGCTACTCAAAGTGATGGTTCGCGGACCGGTGCCGGTCCACGAACCATCAGCTGCCGGTCCACGAACCATCAGCTGCCGGTCCACGAGCCATCAGCTGCCGGTACGTGGCGAGTTTCCAGAAAAGAAAGAAACATTATAAAATGCTTATAAAAAGTTTATGTAATATTGTATTATTTGTTTACAAAATAAATATAAGATTTTTAAAAATATCAACTTTTATTATATTTATTATAATAGGCTGGGTGGGTTGGTGCTTGGCTGGGTGGAGGTGCTTGTCTCCCTCTCGTAAACATAAAGACACAGGAAATGTGTCAAGGCTGACAGGAAGCGGTCCAGCTTCCTAGAGCTAAATAACAGTAGTATGATTCCCTTATTGGGACTGTCATGTTAAGTTGACAGTATACAACTACTTTAATGTAACACTGCTGCTTAAGTCTCACTGTGAGATTTAGAAATAAATCATTTCTTATTATATATATTGCTCCCAGTATAAATTAATATTACTAAGAAATATTACCGGTTCCTGGCACACTGGGAAAAAAACTGCCGGTACGTCACATCCGATAGTTTGAGAAGCACTGATCTGAAAGAACTGCCACGAGCATCACCCCGAAATGTAGGAACATTTATCAGCTCGTGCATGAGGAACGTGGGAAGACAATCAACGGTATTGCTGATGTTGTTGGTCTGTCATATGGGCCCGTGCAGGCAATCCTAACGTCTGGATTCTTCACGTCGACAATGCACCCTATCACCAAGCTCTCATTGGTCTTGGGTTTCTCATCAAAAACAACGTGCTATCACTTCCGCACCTGCCCTGTTCGCCAGAGTTAACACGTGCAGAATTCTATTACTTCCCCAAGATGAAAATGCAGCTCAAAGGTCGTCGTTTTAACACCGTTGTCGAGATCAAGGGCGAATCGTAGAAGGTCCTCCACTTGCTTACGGAAAACCACTTTCAGGTCGGCTTCTAAAAGTGGCAAGAACGCTGGGACCGGTGTATTGCTGCACAAGGTGACTATTTCGAAGGAGATGATGTTAAAACTAAGGTAAATAAAATATTTTTTATTAAACATAACTTACGCACATCCAAGTATATGGGTATATACATACAACTAGATACACGTGCGTATGTATGTATGTATGTATGTATGTATATAAATATATATGTGTGTGTGTGTCTACATATATATATATATATATATATATATATATGTATGCACGTATTTATATATATATATATATATATATATATATATATATATATATATATAAATTAACAACTAAAGTAACAACTAATCCTGTAGTGGGACCACCAACAAGACCAGTCTGTGGAGCGAATGTCGCTAGTAACTACAGGATCTCCTACTTCCTCTCAATGATCATACGCCCCATAATCCAGATGTCACCTGATGTCTGTGACAGCACGGAAGATCTCCTCAGCAGGATCAACGACTGCAACAACACTTGCAACCTGACAGGGTGTATAGTGGGTAGCATGGATGTGGTATCACTATACCCATCTATCGACGTGGATTTTGCAGTGGAAAAGTGCGTGGAAATGATCAACGAGAGCGAAGTAGAGTTCCAAAAAGTCAACACAGAAGAACTGGGCCTCCTACTTAGATTGACATATGACGATGCATATCTAGATAGATACGACCTTAGAGATTTCTGCCCTAGTAGACGTCTAAGAGGTAGACCACCCACAATTACCTCTATGGCTAGGAAGACCCCTATAGAGAGATGGAGTGGATGGACCAGAGCCATACGGACCCCCACTAATATCCACCAGGTAAAGAAAATGATCGCACATGCACTAGGAGCTAGTATAAAGGTCACCCTAAAAGGCCACACCTTTAAATTTAACAACAAATTATACGCCCAGGACGAGGGGGCAGCCATCGGGGTTAGTATCGCCGGTGATGTGGCCAATCTTTTCATGGTATGGTGGGACAGAAGGCTTAAGGAACGCCTGACACAGAACTCCATACTCGTGAATGTGTACTCTCGATATGTCGATGATATCAACTTAGTGGTAAAGACACCCCCACAAGAGAGTACCCCTGAAATAGAAATAGAAACTAAGACTATGGAGAGCATCCAGCGAATAGCTAACTCCATCCACCAGAGTATTAGAGTTACGATAGACTACCCTACTAAACACCCTAACCATAGATTACCTGTATTAGATACTGAACTCTGGCTAGAAACTAAGAACAATAAAACCAGAATCCTCCATTCACACTATACAAAACCTATGGCCTCCAAGTACCTGACCCACCGGAACTCGGCTATTGCGGACAATGCCAAATTCAACATATTGATGGCAGACCTCGTCAGAGTAATGC
Organism: Octopus bimaculoides; assembly: GCF_046866305.1. Taxonomy (NCBI): domain Eukaryota; kingdom Metazoa; phylum Mollusca; class Cephalopoda; order Octopoda; family Octopodidae; genus Octopus; species Octopus bimaculoides. The sequence continues at coordinate 24,357,881 of NC_142937.1, forward strand.
GAAATGTCTCCTGCATGTGCGACCCTACAGAATTAAAGAGACATATACAACATTTCGTCCACCGCATGCAGTTCTCGGGTTACAGCCATAAAGAAAGGATCAGGGTTTACAAAGGAGCTATGAAGAAGTTTGAAACAATCAAACGCAACGATAGGAATGGGATTTGCCCACTCTATAGGAGCAAATCATGGAACACCATAGAAAGAACTAAGAAGAAAATAGGGAAGGCAAGCTCATGGTACAATAGCCACAAGTACCAAAGCGTCATGTTCGTCGACACCACCCCTAGAGGCGAACTGGCGTACCGCTTTAGAAGGGCCCTAGACAAACTTAAGCTAAGAATTAAGGTTGTTGAAAGGCCAGGCAACCCTATCAAATCCCTTATCAGTAGAACATACCCTTTCAGTAGAACCCCCTGCACTGATAGGAACTGTATCGTATGTAGATTTAGCCCACAAACGAACTGCAAAACCAGAAATGTGGTCTATAGTATAAGATGTACAGAGGGACGATGCAGAAATAAGACAACGACATATGTAGGCGAAACAGCAAGGAGTATAGGGGAGCGGGCAAACGAACATTGGAGGGAACTTAAGGAAGGGAAGAACTCATCAGTTCTGTACCAGCACGCTGAGCAAGAACATAGAGGCTCAATCAACAACATAGAAATTAAAATCTTATCTACACATAGCAGTGATGCAGCACTTAGACAAATTACTGAAGCTACACACATAATAGAAGGGAAACCTAGCCTGAATAGGAAACTAGAATGGAACACTAACATACGCCACTAACAAACCACAGCATGTGACAACATGTTACCCATAAAACAATAATAGGAACAAAGTATAATACAATACATAGATAAACAAATGGAATTAAATACTACATACGTTAACAAAATTTAATTAAACACATTAAAAAAAAAAAACACACACACACACACACACACACACACACACACACACACACACATGAACATATAAATAAATAAAAACTAATACAAATGAACACGTATTAACAGAGAATATAGGTGATACAGACACTCCCCATACACACATGCACTTACAAAAGACACAGACACATTGAAGGACACGCATGCGTAGACACATACAATAGGAATACAAAATACAAAATGGCTGATAGTTAGCAAGGTGAGACACACATAAGAAAGAAGGAAACAAAGGACCACTGATGAGGTCACAGAAGTGTGACGAAAGAACTCTGGCCGAAATAAGATTAAGATTAAGATTAATGTAATATAAAGCTGAAAAAAAAAAAAAAAAAATTAACACCAAATATACAGTGCGTGTGTTTTTATTGGCTAAACTGGCAATATGACCATCCCCAAGTACAACAACATCTGTTTCAACACACGATTTCACATAAAAAATCTTGCAAAACAAATATATATATATATATATTATAAGAAACTATGATCACATAGGGAGAGTTTTTTGCACATGCCTGGATTGCGGTGACTTATGTACGCGCGCGTGTTTGTGTGTATATGTATGAGTGTGTGTGTGCGTAGGTATGTGTATGTGTGTTTGTATTAGATAATATGCATATATAGAACAAGGGAATTTTTTGAAGTAGGGAAGGAATAAACAATACATGAATTTAGAAGGAAGTAATGGCTGAAAAATGAGTAGAAAGATGAAATGAAACAACAACAATCAGCAAGTGTGTACAATGAAAATAAATACGTGGAATGAAAACAATTGGAAGAGAAGCAAGCTTTTATGAAAGAAGTAAGAGCATTAATAGAAAGAGGAGGGAAATAATTATAAACTCTTACAAAAATCTCAAGGGCTAATAACATTGCAGGTATAGTGCAAAAAGGTATTTGGAGTGTGCTATTATAGGATCAGAAGTGGAGACATAAATGGGTGACAGGGGAATAATTGCGAAGAGATCTGGAGGGATTAAAAGTGAAAAATAGAGTAGGGTAGCAAGTGAGGAAGTGGGAAAGTGAAATTAGGACAAATATTAGACAAGGGGTGAAAAACGAAAAAGATTGAAGGCGAGGGGGCAGGAGTGAGGAGAGACGCAGAGAAGCATAGAATTGGATATGTATCTATTGTATAGTAATTAAATATGTAACGATGCCAATTGTTGGTGTAAATAGCATCAAATATATGTTAATGAATACACAGCTCGAGCATCAGGAATGCAATTCAATACGTCCATCTAAAAGTGCAAATGCAAACATCCATATATATGTATGTATACATAGGTGTACACACACACACACACACACACACACACACACACACACACACACACACACATATATATATATATATATATGTATATATATGCATGTGTGTGTATATGTATGCATGTATATGTATATAAAGAGAGAGCAAGAAACTCAAAGCTCCGTACAACTGATACATACATAAATGTACGCGTGCGTTCATTTATTGATCTGCGGGTGAGATATTATTTATTTATTTATACTGGGACACGGATGGGAAAAATAGAGAAAAATACAGGATAATGAAGAAAGAAAGGTATTTGATGGATATAAGAAACTACACCCACACCCACACCCACATACTCACACAAACATATACATATATATATATATATATATATATATATATATATATATATATATATATATATATTTATTTATTTATATATATATATTTATTTATATATATATATATATATATATATGTGTGTGTATGTATATATATATATATATATATATATATATATATATATAGAGAGAGAGAGAGAGAGAGAGGGGGGAGAGGGGGAGACTTGTGAATAGAATGGTGTAATTAGGAATTTTCATAATTTCTTTTCCATTCAGTTTCATGTTTAATCAAATCAACTCGAACACCATTACAAATGGTTTCACCTAAGAACAAATCATTGTGCATAGATTGATTATGTTCTTTTCAGTTCTACATTTATTCCGAAACCACTTACATTCGCTTCATATACATTTTTAATTCACTTTGTATTGGACGATTCAAATTTGTTGAATCTGGCATATAACCACTCATCTTCACCACCACCACCACCGCAAGAACAAACGGTGAAAATTCTATGTGGTTATTCCATCTGCAAGGAATAGCAGGCAAATTACAATTAAATCTTACTACACACTACTGTTTTAATATAAAAATGTCATGGTGAATATTATGACCCTTATACACAAATGACAGAATAGGGATGGCTGTAACATTTTTGTTTATACATTTGCTCGATTAGCGATGATTAGGAGTTAACTAGAACAAATACAAAAGAGTATTCATTAACGCATTTGTTTGGAATTGTTGCGAAACATCTCTCAAATCACACCTTACACTTCTTAAAAAATGAAATGGATATTGGACAAAGAGGGTAATGACAGGTAATGTCTGCCCAATCAATTCTGACCTTCGGCTAAGCTATAACTGCAACTATAGCCGACACGTCAGTACTTGATAGTGACACTTGCGGTTAGTTATTGAAACTTCATGCCGACATATAGACATTAGCTCATATCTTCAATCTGTATCGTCCACGCGATCAGTCGACCTGTTATAAATGACAGTCACATTTCAAATCATTTCCTTCTCTGTTTTGCCTAATGATGAACACATTGCATAATGCTAAGACGAAGTAAAAATTAATATAATAAAATAAAATGGTCTCGGCTGCATGTATTTGACCATGGATCTATCAGCTCAATCAAAGATGATTTGGGGTTAAACAACTACTGCAACAACCATTTTAAAATTAGTAGAAATTTATATTCGATCGAATGAAATATCACAGAACCGTTCTTTTGATACTATGAAAATATTCACATCTTGCGTAATATGAAGATAAAAGATGAAATACAATTTAATATACAATTTAATATACAAAGCAATACAAAGTTATATCAGACGTAAGTAATAATATGCGATGACCTATTGAGGCATTAACCAGAGTTCAACGTTCAAATAAAAAATTAAACAGAAATGAGTGACATTATATACCCTCAGTTACTTCGCCTCTATATCAATTATATATTACATTTATAAATACTACATCGAGAATGACAAGAGCAACTTTAATGGCTAATTTAGATAGTTTGATTAGTTAAATTTTCTTTGAAATATCCTATAATTCTGAGGAGATATGTGTGACATCGTTACGATTTGCGATAAGGTAAAATGAGAAAGCGCAGAAAGTATAAAATGTCGAATGCCAACGATAAGTTATATATCAAGACTTGGAATGATGCTAACACCACTCTGTTCAAGGAAGCATGAAAGGCTAGTTACAATAACTACTGGACTAAAGCAGATCTGGCTCTTGTCTAGGTTTCTTTTAAATTTCTGTTTGGTGACATTCTTCAAAATAATTATTATTGTTGTCGTTTATGGTCAGTGAGAATAGAAAGTATCAAGATGGCTTACATGTCAGTGAATATCTATTTCGATGAAATAGAGAACAAAGCCTAGTCAACCTAGAACCATGTCTCAACAGTGCATTTGCAATTTATGAAGATGGCTACTTTGTGACTGAATATATATACTTCAAGGCATTTGCCAAGTTAGAAGCAGAGATCAGCATCGAAATGACAAATTGATTTACCAGCAACACGCAGGTTTACTGCACAAAGCTGGGGGCAGTGTCTAACTTCAAATATCCCGTAGGCTATACAGCATATCCATAAGTTCTGACAAAAGCATATAGTAATATATATTATAGATAGATAGATAGATAGATAGACAGACAGACGGACAGACGGACAGACAGACAGACAGACAGACAGACAGACAGAAAGAAAGATAGATAGATAGATAGATGCAGACTTAAACGCACACATACATACATACATACATACATACGTATACATAAATATACTTTCACTTCACGTACTGGTTAACTGAAAGCGTTAACGTTAACGAAATGGAACTAATAAGAATTCATAATAATAATAATAATAATAATAATAATAATAATAATAATAATAACCCTTTCTATCAAATAATAATAATAATAACCCTTTCTATCAAATAATAATAATAATAACCCTTTCTACCAAAGCCTGAATTTTCGGGGAGAGGTTTAGTCGATTATATCGATGCCAGCGCTCAACTGATACTTATTTTGTCGACGACGATAGGATGAAACCCAAAGTCGATTTTGGCGGAATTTGAACTCAGAACGTAAAGATGGGCGAAATGTCGCTATGCATTTTTCCCGAGCGCTAACGTTTCTGCAAGCTTGCCGCCTTAATAACAACAACAACAACGACAGTAACAACAACAACAATAATAATTATAATTATCCTTTCTACTACAGGCACAAGGCCTGAAATTGTGGGGAAGGTGGGGCTAGTCGATTACACCGACTCCAGTGCGTAAGTGGTACTTATTTCATCGACTCTGAGAAGATGAAAGCAAAGTCGACCTCGGCGGAATTTGAACGCAGAACGTAAGGACGGACAAAATACAGCTAAGCATTTTCCCCGGCGTCCTAGCTATTCTTCCTGCTGGCCGCTTTAATTATTGTAATAATAATGCTTTATACTATAGGCACAAGGCCTGAATTTCAGGGGAGGGGACAAGTCGATTACATCGAGTCCAGTATTTCACAGGTGTTTAATTTATCGACCCGAAAGGATGAAAGGCACAGTTGACCTCGGCAGAATTTGAACTCAATCCTTTCTACTAACGCCTTTGTTATAACAATAATAATAATAACAACCACTCAGAGAAACTGAACATATTCTTTTCTACTCTAGGTACTAGGCCCAAAATTTTGGGGGAGGAGGGGCCAGTCGATTAGATCGATCCCAGTACGCCACTAGTGCTTACTTTCTCGACCCCGAAAGGATGAAAGGCAAAGTCGACCTCGGCGGAATTTGAACTCAGAACGTAGTGGCAGGCGAAATAGCACAGCATATCGCCCGGCGTGCTAACGATTCTGCCAGCTCACCACCTTAGTTATAACAATAATGATAACAACCACCCAGTGAAACTGAACATATTAAATCACAAATATGGAAAAAGATATTGCTCTTTATGACTGCAATACTGCACCGAGAAATATCTAACAAATGGAAGTCCCTGGAAAACATAGAATCCTTAACTACTGGCTGAATATCTCTCTCTGAGTCTCATGAGAGATTGACTGCCTGTACAATAGTATTATGGACGACTCCAGGAAAATCCCTTCCTGACTAGTAAATGGAGTAACTTCCTCCTCACCACCAAAAAAAAACAAAAAACAAAGTGATGGCACTTCTAATCGGCAAAAAACAAAAAGAACTACCGACCAATTACATAACTTACAACCATGTATAAAATGCTAACATCCATTATTAGTAAATATACATATAAGTTCCTGATAGACAACAAGATATTCCCCAAATGAACAAAACGGTTATAAACATGGATTTTAATCAATAAAGTTATTCTAGAGAGCTGCCACAAACGATACAAACGTCTTTCTATTGCCTGGATTGATAACGAAAATGTTTTCCCTATAGCTATACTGAGAAATGATTGGAAATCTGTGTAAAATTTATCCGGCTATTGGAAATTTTCGCTCAGATAATATGAAGCACTAGAAGACAACTAATTATTTTACTATTTTATGTCCATACACCTATTGTATATAAATTGTGGGCATCTTTGCGTTTGGGCTTCTCCCCCATCCCATCATTTGGCAAACGGTGTTGGTTTGTTTGAGGAGCCGTAACTTAACAATTTGATAAAAAAACGAAAGAGAACTATAAACTTAATAACAAATAAGGAATGGAGGTCATTTTACTCAACTAAACTCTTGAATGCAGTGCCCCAGCATGACCACAATCCTTTGACTAAAAAGATAAATAGAGTAAAACGATATTAAATTAAGCATAACCATGTTGAATTCCTTCTAAGTAACACCAAGGGTACGGTTAGTAATATATATTTTCACTGCTTATTTCTTTCGGAGATTTCAATTTTATCTATGAAATTCCTAGAATATTCAACTTGTACATTTTTTTCCTAATTTTAAATCTTCAAAGATGCAATAGAATATATTAATTCCTAAATTCTGTTGAAAATATAATATGTAGCTTCTCACGACTGACTTACAATTAATCTACATTGTTTTCTTTCAATAATCGTTGATTTAGAAACAATATCGGCATAATTTCCGCCATCTGAAATGAAGCAAAACGTCTCAGAATTGACGAGCCAATGAGAAAGCCTCTTCCTAGTTGCTAGACTCTGCTACAAATAATTGTCATATCTAACTCATATGATATCGTACTATCTTAAAGGAAACGATCTACTGCATCGTATAGTCGTAGACGTGCAGTCTCCTACACAGAAAAAAAATTGATTGACAAAGCAAACGCTGGAATTTTTTTGGAACTAAACAACAAAAACAGCAGCTCAGAACTGCATTATCAAAAGTATTTTCTCTTATCTTCACTTCTATATCTTATAGCAAAGGCAATTAGCTGGCAGAGACGTCAGCACGTCTGGCAAAATACTGAGCGGTATTCCTACTGTTTTTTTTTATGTGCTGAGTTCAAATCCACGCCTTTCATCCCTTCAGGGCCGATTAAATACAGTATTAGGTAAGTAATGAAGTCGATGTAATCTGTAATCAACTTGTCCTGTCCCCACAAAATTGCTGGCCTTGATCCGCACATGTGACCGACGTTCTGTTTAGTGGAACGTAGCGATCTCAATTACTTGTATACCAAAGAAGCCGATCAGTTGGCTTTGTGAGGCCTCGGGCTCAAGAAAAAATATAGAAACAAATATCTTACAGCTAAAGGGCATCAATATTTATCCTTAAGCAATAGAAGTCCAAATACAATTTTATCATTATGTCGTGAATTTGGGATCCCACCGTTTCAAAATTTGCTAAGAACAGAAACATTACTTGTATAGGTGTGGATGTGTGGTAAGAAGCTTGCTTCCCAACCACATGGTTCCGGATTCAGTCCCACTGCGTGGAACTTTGGGCAGGTGTCTTCCGCTATAGCCTCAAGCCGACAAAAGCGTTGTGAGTGGATTTGGTAGCCGGAAACTGAAAGAAGCCTGTCGTATGTGTGTGTGTTGTGTCCGTGTTTGTCTCCCTATCACAGCTTGACAACTAGTGTTCGTATGTTTATGTCCCTATAATCAGATAGAATAAGTACTAGGCTTATAGTAAAAATAAATCCTGAGGTCAAGGTGTTCAACTCAAACCCTTCAAGGCGATGCTCCAGCATGGCTACAGTCAAATAATGGAAACAAGTAAAAGAATTCTCGTCATGTCTTGTCAATCGTCATCTGTGGGTTTCTAAGTAAATAATTATGTTTATTCTTTCACAAGTTTCAGTCATTGGGCAGCAGCCATAATGGGGCATGCCTCGCATTGAAGGGTTTGGGAGTCAGACAAATCGACCCCAGTATTTATTGTTTTTTTAAGACAGTTACTTATTCTAAAGCCCCTTTTAGAATTGCTAAGTTACGAGAACGTAAACGAAATAACACCTGTTGTCAAGTGGTGGACAGCGTGCGGCAAACACAGATGCAAGGACAACACACATACATATGTGTGTGTGTGTGTGTGTGTGTGTGTGTGTGTGTGTGTGTGTGTGTGTGTGTGTATCTTCATATATGTATGTTTTCGTTCGGTTTCCTTGTATGTCTCCACTGTCCTGCTTTTGTTCCTAACTTTGACCCTCCATAAATCCAAAATTTTATGTCCCAAGGCATTAGTGGACCCAAGTTAATTTTCCCAGTGAGCTGCCTAACGGGATTGAACAACGAACCATGTTGCTGCAAATGGGACTTCTTAACCACACATCCAAGCCTATGTAATAATAAGCTATGCATATTTTTGTTGTTTTTACATAATTCAGCTGGTCTCATCCAAACACTTTCTACCATATGCACAAGGCCTGAAATATTAGGGGAGGGACTAAATCGATTATCTTTGCATCAGTGTTCAACTGGCACTTATTTTATCGAATCAGAAAGAATGAAAAGCAAAGCCAACCTCGGCCGAGTTTGAGCTCAGAGCGTTAAGCCAGAAGAAATGCCGCTAAGCATTTAATCCGGAATGGTAACGATTCTGTTAGTCCTCCACATTAGGGTGTCACAGAATAATCCCTTCTACCACAGGTACAAGGCCTGAAATTTGAGGGGAGGGAGTGAGTCGATTACATCGACCCAGTGTTCGACTGGTACTCATTTTATCGACCCCGAAAAGATGAAAATCCAGTTCGACCTCGCCGGAATTTGAACTCAGAACGTAAAGACGGACGAAATGTCGCTAAGCATTTTGCCCGACGTGCTAAAAATTTTGCCAGCTCGCCGCCTTGGGGTGTCACTTAATAATGGGACGTATTCTATTTGTAATTTCGAAGATCCAGAGTACTCAGCAAAATAAACGTGTTCTTCTCTATTGTAGTTACGTTTTAAATGTGTCCCCATTATTACGAGACATCCTGTATGTATGTATATATGTATACACACACACACATATATACATACAGACAGACAGATAGATAGATAGATAGATAGATAGATAGATAGATAGATAGATAGATATATTGACGATGAATAAAGGATGCAATATAATTTTGGAAAGCGATTTGCTTTACGGTAACTGACTATTTCAATACAAATCAATCGACATACAGTCTCCGCCATTTTCAAGGAACTAATAGAAAAGTTTCCAATAGACTTAATTACTTATTCAGTGTTGTACATTGTATCCTACATATCGTTACACAAGGTTTGAAACAGAGGGAGAGAAAGAGAGGGAGAGAGGCAGGGAAAGAGTGACAGAAATTGTAAGAGAGAGAGATAGAGAGAGAGTATGAAGTTTACAAAGGCCTTTCATTTTATTTTAAGCAAATCCCTCGTGTTGGTTGTACGTCATATATCAAACAGCCAAGTAGACGTCAACATACGGTAAAAGCTTTGAATGCAACCAACGCCATGATCGGATGTGTCCGTTGCTCTTCGTTGAGTTTGCAATGTCTATTGCGTATCGATTAATGCCACGTTGTCCGTGAAGTGATAACTATCAAGTAAATACATTTATATATTTATTTATGTAAATATTTCATTTGATAAATATTAATATACACGCACATCTAACAAAATACATTTTTTTACATATTGGCACTTGGTAAATATTTGAATATGTACACACATGCACACAAACACATGCACCTCCTTAAACATACATCTCAAAACATACATACATACACATATACAAACTTACATACATACATACATACGCATATACATACATACATATATACATACATACATACATATATACATACGCACGCACGACTTAGCTTCTTTTTCTCTCTCCTTTTTTCTCCTCTCTTTTCCCTTCAACTAATTATGTCAAAGCGCTACAATTACATCCCCTCTACCTCACGTCATGGACGCTTCTCTTTCTCTCTTTGTCTCTCTCCTTCTGTTTTTCTAATTACGTGAAAGCGTTACCAACGGGCTAAGTAACCGAATGACAAGCAGAATTATTATAAGAAGCACGGAGAGGAAGAGCTAACGACAAAGCTATTAGCCGGTCACTCGAACGGCAAATCTCACTTAGCAGCCATATTCTCCTCAAACTGCATCCTACTGCTTTCTATACATATGAATATCACTGGCATCCTGTCGGTTACGAGGTGATCCGATCAACTGAACAACCCGCTGCTCGTGAAATTAGCATGCAAGTGACTGAGTACTCCACAGACACAAGTGGCCTTAACGCAGTTCTCGCGGAAATTCAGCATGACAGAGAATGTGACAAGTTTGGCTCTTTGAATTACAGGTGCCACTTATTTTTGGCAACTTTTGACGGGAGCAACGTGAAATAAAATAACTTGCTCAAGGATACGAAACGCGCTGCCTGAAATCCGAGCTTACAATTGTGAGCCAAGTAACCCCTAACCACTAAGCCACACGCTATGGTGGTTAGGCTATCCGGTCTTGTGTCAGATTTCCGGCGGCACGTTTTGACCTTGAGCTGGTCAAAAATGAGTTGTAAATCAAAAGACCAGCCTTGTCATATATTGTGTCACGTTGAATCTACTTAAAAACTACGTTAAGGGTACGCGTGTTTGTGGAGTACTCAGCCACTTACATGTTAATTTCACGAGCAGAATCGGATCAACTGGAGCGCTCCTCGTCGCAATCGACGGAATGCCAGTTTATAAAAGCTTTTGTTTTCTTATCAAACACAGCTTGGCCATAAATGCCATGGCTGTATATCAAGAGAAATTATTGTGAATTATTGAATGTAACCAGGCAGATAAGCTCTCGTCTATCTTTTATCTTGCTTCAATCATGGGACTGCGGCGATGCTGGAGCACCGCTTTGAAGAGTTTAGTTGAACAAATCTGCATCAATACATTTCCTTTAATAAAAGAACGGTTTTTATTCTGTCAGTCTCCGTTGTTAAACGCAAACATACAGAGATAGATCCACACACACACATATACACAGACATACACAAACACACACAGACATACACACACACACACACACACACACGCACAGATACATGTGTGTGTGTGTATGTGTGTGTGTGTGTGTGTGTGGGTGGGTGTGGGTGTGTGTGTGTGTGCGTACATGTGTGCGTACATGTGTGGTCTGTCTGTATTCTCAGTGGGGCGGTATCATTCAAAAGCTACAATTCGAGGAAGTGCATTGTGTCCAGCGATGTATAACATTTGTTAGTCTGTTGTATACAATGATACAAGTAACACAAAAGGGTACACACACACACACACACACACACACACGAGGACACATACGCACAACGGTCATTTACACAGTTTGTGTCTCCAAAATCCACTCATAAACCATTAGTCGTCCCAGAGCTATAGTTAAAGACACTTGCCAAAGGCGCTGCGTAGGGGATTGAACTCGAAATCTTAACCATACGGCCACGCTATTCGAAAATAAGAAAAAAATCTTTTTAAATAATCGCTTTAGTCTTGGTACTTGAAGAGTTCGAAACCGCGATGTCATCAACGTTACGGCGCCTCATAGTAAAACCAGAAGTATTGTTGACATGGAAACCTTGGATTGAACACGTGACCAATACGTTTGAGTTTTAATTTCTACTTCAACGAAAATAGCGTTTTTATTTTATTAAACAGTTTCTAATGTGTGTCGAAATTAGCAGATTACTGCGTAGTGTTATTTTCATACAATAGCTAGGCAGTGGCGGATACTTCTCCAAGAATATATACATGTATATATGTGCGCATGCGTGTGTATGTGTATGTGCGCATGCGTGTGTATGTGTATGTGTGTGCACATAGAAACGCGTGTGCATATACATATGCGTATGCCCCTCTCTCTCTCTCTTTCTCACTCCACATATATATATGTGTGTGTGTATGTGTGTGTGTATTTGTATGTATGATATATGTATGTATTTTGATATATATACATGTGTGTGTGTATACATATATATACATATATACATGTATATATACATATGCATTTTTCTGTCGTTCTCTCTCCCCCCCTCTCTCTCTCTCTCTCTCCATATATATATATATATATATATATATATATATATATATATATATATATATATGTATGTATATATATATATGTGTGTGTGTGTGTATGTGTGCGTTTGAAACAATTATATATGTATATGTACAAATATGTGTGTACATACACACATACACATACACACACACATTTATTCTATCTACGTGTGTGTGCGTGTGTTTCTTCATAGCTCTCTCTCACTCTTCTCTCTTTGTACACACACACATGTATGTATATATATATATATATATATATATATATATATAGAGAGAGAGAGAGAGAGAGAGAGAGAGGGGTAGATAAATAGATAGATAGATACATACATACATACACACATACATACATACATACATACATACATACATACATACATACATACATACATACATACATGCATGCCTACATACATACGTATATATATATATATATATATATATATAAGCACAGTAAGAGACAGACAGACAGCAGCAAATAGCGAGAGATAAAAATTACAAACATAGTTACATACATACGTACGTACGTAAACACACGCGCACACACACACACACACGCACACACACACACTTGAATATAGAAACAGAAACTGAAATTGGAAATTGATAAATTATTCTGCTCATTAAACAATTTTGATACCATTTCTACTACACAGTCAGTCAATGTAGGAATCAATAATTTATCTAGCTTTATCGATTAGATATCAACTCAGATTTCTTCGATAATCGTATCTCTATATATATATCTCTTGCCAAGAACGAAGTGTGATGTAGGAAATTCTCGCTTTTTATTCAGTATCAAAACCTTCCTGTTTGACCTTCTATATTCAATTGGTTTTATTATAGTTTGGTTTTCCCTTATTAACTTGTCAATAATTAATTTATCATCTGTCTTCTGCGAGGGATGGGAGCATCGTTGTGTTGTTGTTGTTTTTTTTTTTTTGCTTAACCCTAAGTTGGCCTTAATTGAGCAGCTGGGTGTGGTTTGAATGAGATTGCTAATGCTATCAGGCCTTAGGTATGACATAGAGGTGATCCTCGTTGGGTCGTACTTTATATACATAGTATGTTCATCCGTCGGAGTGACGGGGAATATCCAAGATAGTCCCTAATTGAGCAGCTGGGTTAGATTTGAATGAGATAGCTAGTACCATCGGGCCTAGATGCGACATAGAGCCGTCCCTCATTTGGTCATACATATACATGTGAGGTGGTATCAAAAAGTTCCCTGTTTATTTCTTTGTTCCTTTCTGTCGAAGAGCGTCGGCTCGAAACGTAAAAAACTTTCTCATTTCCCAAGCGTCAAACTAATACATCTGTTTGTTGTTTACGCACCCGTCATCGTCTTTTGCATTTTTTTTTTTTGTAAATTCTCATTTTATATATATATATATATATATATATATATATATATATATATATATATATATATATATATATATATATATATATGTATATAAGAATTTAAGGAATGGAGAAAACGCATGTTATAATTGCATACTTTATTCCTACATATGTTTCAAAGGATTACAACCTGTGTGATCCATAGGGATCTTTGATATTAAAATTGTAACCTTCTCATCAGGGAAAGCATGGGAATCATCTTAAACGTAAGACATTATGACCGCGTTTTCTCCATTCCTTAAATTCTTAAATATACTCAAATACCCAAAATTTCAAGGAGTTCCTGCCTTAAAAACAGGAACTAAACCACAGTTATTTTGTGTTCTTTGCTACATTGGTTTCTATTAACGCATTTATTCTATCAGAAGAATTTTTATTCATTAAGATAGAAGAAATACACATAATTATATATATATATATATATATATATATATATGTACTAGGGGGTATGAAAAGTTTCTGGCTTTAAAGGTGTCGCGAAAGGCCTGGCTTGAGGCCCAAACATCAGTTTTTTTTTTTAAGGACTGCTGCAATAAATGTGTGAATCTGAGAGGGGAATATGTTGAATATAATCATAATTAAATGATCCGCTTGTAATTTTTTTTTTACCTAAAGCCAGGAACTTTTCTGCATCTCCTCGTATGTGTGTATGTTTATATATATATGTGTGTGTGTGTGTGTGTGTGTGTGTGTGTGTGTGTGTGTGTGTGTGTGTGTGTATGCGTGCGTGTCTCTGTATGTATCCCTCACCACTGACAACAAATGCTAGTTTGTTTACGTATCTGTAACTTAATGGCTCAGTAAAAGACCCTGATAGAATAAGTACCAAACTTTAAAACAAAAAGTAAAGGGATCGATTTCAAGGCAGTGCTTCAAGTAAAAGAATAAGTTAAAAACAAACCTGCTCCCCAACTTGAACGAGTACAAATCGAAAGGGTCAGATACAAAATTTAGTTGACTGTAACATTCAAAAAAAGGGTTAATATTTTTTCACCAACTCAACGATTGAACTGCTATCTCAAGCAGATAAAGCAACCACATAGACGCTTCCTATTGGCTTGTATTTTTGTTTTCAAGATTTAGTGCGGAAAGAAAGGGTTGTGCATACAACCCTTGCGGGTTTCCTGAGATAAGTCGCAGACGATATTGCTGATGTTCAGACTCTCAAATGTACTGTCAAATCCTTCTGATTTTCTACTGCTACTACCATAACCTCTGTTTGTGGGAATTAACTAGTCCCATGCCTCTTCCAATTGGACCCTCACGAGCTACTTACCTCAATGCCGTGCCCTCCTCTGTCCAATACCACCAGTCCTAACCCTAACTCTTACCGCTACTACCATTCCTTGTTCCTCAAAAGACGACCTTCTGGAACTTCTTACCTCGATTATCAACACATTAATGCGAACGCTAACGGCATCAATGTCGCCGATCTCGAAAACAGTGCGAGTAAACATCAAGGGGTCATCTGCAAGGAAAACTGTACCCGGGTAGGAAATTTCATAGGGGTTGACATCCGGTGGGTGGGGGGCGGAGAGTAGAGGGATTGAATGGATGGATATAGTGGTTAGTGCAAAGTAAAGATGGGGAGACACAGGACGAAAGGAGTAAGGATAAGAGATGGGTGAGTGGGGTGGGCTTACGTGAAGAGGAATGCGACTACATAACATTAATTCAAATGGATAGTAGTAGTAGGAGGAGGAGGAGGAGGAGACGGAAGTGGAAGATGGGACGGAAGTGGAAGAGGGGACGGAAGTGGAAGAGAAGATTAGGAAAATTTAGGAGCGGAACGATGAGAAAGTAGGAAGAAGCAGAAGCAGAAGAAGAAGAAGAAGAAGAAGAAGAAGAAGAAGAAGAAGAAGAAGAAGAAGAAGAAGAAGAAGAGCACTGAGAAAATATGTAGATGGCCTAGGGGTTGAAGTGTATTCGTTAGAGAATCTTTGGCAAACAATCATATAGATTTCTGTTTTGATGTTTGTACAGCAACAGTACCGCCGCCCCAGATAGGAGGAGGGGGGGAGTTATTCATTATTCCTTTGTGAGTTCAATTGAGTTTATTGTGCTTTGTTTGTTGTTGAAGAGGGAAAGATGGCGAAGGAGAGAGAGAGAGAGAGAGGGGGGGATGGAGATTATTTTAGGGTGGGAGACAAAGAAGGGAGTCGGGTCGATCACGTGGTTTGAATTTGCAAATTTGTGCGGCAGCTTCTGAGTATTTGTGTGTGTGCGTGTGTGCGTTTGTGTGTGTATATATATACATACATACATACATACATACATACACATATATATATATATATATAGAGAGAGAGAGAGAGAGAGATATATATATATATATAAACGCATTCATTGTCACCCTCTCGCCCTCTCTTTCAATATTGATTATATAACACACACCCACACACACAGAAGGGAAGAGAAATAATTGATAGATTTGTATGCATACATATATTGTGCTTGTTTGTATTGGTGTATAAAAATGTATATGTATATGTATATGTATATGTATGTACATATATGTGTGTACTTATGTATGTATTTCTAAGTATATGTAAATATATACAATATTTAACTAGAACACAGCGTAAAACAGAATACCTGAAACATTTATAATGAATAAAATTTATGGAGTAATTTATTCTTATTTGAAAGGGTTAGCTGTTAACTTTGAAGAGAGTGTAAAAACATTTTACTGCTTTTGATATTCATGCATACTTACATGCATACATATATACACACATATATGTATGTATATACGTATTATTTATGAATATGCATATATACTATAAACATGTATGCACATGTGCATATGTGTATATATATACATATACATACATATATACATATATGTGTATATATATATATATAAAGTCAATAAAAGAAAATGGAGAAGAAAATATATAATAGATGCCTGGTTCATTTTATTTGTATCACAATGGAAAAGTAATACAAATTAAAAGAGATACCAATAAGAATAAGTAAAAGAACCGCATCAACAAAACAACCGAAAAAATATCCCCAAACATTCCTACATATGTTTCAATCTGACAGTATGTTTGAATCATCAATATTGTAACTTTTATATATGTAATAAACGATATATTGCTGAATATCTTCAGGAAAAAGTAAGTATATTTTCTGGTCTTGAATTACGAAATAACTTATTTGAGGACTATGTTTAGGAATTTTCAAATGCAAACAAACAACTTATTAGAACGTTGAGTTCATGTGCTTAGAAAATGATCGTTTAAAATGTTGCTAATATTGAACGTGGAATTGCCGCTAAAACATCAAATTCATTTGAAAGATATATCCGTAATTACATTTACATATATTTATAAAAGTTTATGTGAGGGATATGGTAGAGAGACAAATGTAAATTATCACGAGGGTTGCAATATACAAAGAATGAAATTGAGAAATGTTAATAAAGATGGGATGAATAGTTTGTTTATCTTTATACTACGTTAATTTTTTTTATTGATACTACAGAGAAATATCCGACTTCTGACACTTGCCTTACAATCTTATTCTAAAAGTAAACAATCGCATCAAAATTTCAAAGCTACGAGATAAGGCATATGTTCAAATCAATGTGAATAAATATGCAGTATATTTAACAGAATAATCTCAAGTGCATCATTTCTCTATTAAACGTCATGTAATTTCAATAGCTTCTTTTCTCAGATTACTGCTCTCTGGAACTCATTACCATTGTTTTGCTTCACCTGGACTATGATATTCAGCCTTTAAGCTTTCTATCGATTAACATAACTTGAATTTGTAGGACTTTCTCTTCTGCCTTTGTAGTTCCTTACGCCAAAGTGGCCCCCAAGCCTTGTTTGGCACAAAATCATAATTAGAAAAATGGACTGAAATTTTCAAAATATTTAGTCAGGTTCTCTTCTATTTTAAGTCATTAACTTTGTCTTGTAGGCTTTTACCGTTTAGATAAGAAGCCAAATAACTAATGTGAAAATATGTAATAGAGCAGATGATCTGACTCCGGTGAGATTTGAACACAAATTAGATGGACCTAGATATTTTAGAGTATTGAGGTCAATACGCCACCGATTGAAGGAAATCACCGCCCTCACCAAAAAGAGCTTCTAATGCTAACAATAATGATAACGCTTTTCTCTGATTGGCACGAACCCACAAATTTGTAGCAAAGAGATTGGAAGGAGGCTGACAATTGGACTGGGCCCAAAACATGCATGGTGCTTATTTTATCAATATTACACGAGAGATGAAAGACGGTAGTAGTAGTAGTAGTAGTAGTAGTAGTAGTAGTAGTAGTAGTAGTAGTAGTAGTAGTAGTAGTAGTAGTAGTAGTGAATTCTCCCTGGAATCAATATCAAAAATGTTTTTGGGACACCTCTAATGTTGGTTACTTTGCTGATATTCCAAACTAGATTCTTATCTTCGTGTTATTCGTCAACAATCGATGGCGGTGTTGGCCATTGTTCAGCCGATATTTAAAGCAATTTACTGCAAATATTGACGCAGAATTATTGACTAGGTTCTATCCGTAAATGTAAAACTCCAGAAAAAGAGATGAAGGAGGGTCTTGTCTTTACTTATTTATTTATCTATTTATTTATTTATTTATTTTGATTCACAATTGCACGAATAGCGAAAATACTAAAGACCTACGAATTGACATCAATTTGGCAAAGAATTCTGAAGATGATTGTTGAATTATTGCACTGCAGCAAAATGATTGATCTTTATGCAGAGTACACAGAGATTCCAGAGGGGATAAAGAGGTCGTTTCTTGAGATGTTTATGGTTACTTCAAAATAAAGGACTAGTAATAATTATTCTTTCTACAATAGGCACAAGGCCTGAAATTTGGGGGAGAGCGTTAGTCGTTTACGCCAACACCTCTGCTCATCTGGTATTTATTTTATCAATCCCGAAAGAAATGAAAGGCACAGTCGAACTCGGTGAAATTTCGAACTCAGAAAGCAAGGACAGTCGAAATGCCGCTAAGCATTTTGCCCGGCCTTCTAACGATTATGCCAGCTCACTGTTTTAATAATGATAATAATAGTAATAATAATCCTTTCTACTAAAGGTACAATTTTGTGAGAAGGGACTAGTCGATTACATCGGCCCCAGTGTTTCACTGGTTTTTAATTTATCCACCCCGAAAGGATAAAATGCAAAGTCGACCTCGGCGAAATTCGAACTCACAAAGTAGCGACGGGCGAAATACTGCTAAACCATTCTACCAGTTTACCACCTTACAGTCGCATTAATAATCGTTTCTGCTGTAGGTACAAGGCCTGAAATTTTGGAGAAAGGGGTGTACGATTACATCGACCCCAGTGCTTGAATGCTACTTATTTTATCGACTCCGATTTGATGAAAGGCAAAATCGACCTCAGCAGAATTTGATCTTTGAACGTAAAGACGAACGAAATACCGCTAAGCATTTTTCGTGGCGCGGTAACGATTCTGTCAGCCTACCGCCTTCTGTCGCGTTAATAATGAAAAGAATATATTATCTTGAAGGGTAACACTAGAAAAACGAGTTGGTCGTGTTTGTAATGCCTTTGATCACATAATGGGGTTTCGGACGCTGGAAAAATGAGATATGAGTTTGAATTGTATGACTGGTTAAAATAATGTCTTTGTTTCGGTATAAGATTATGTTTGAAAAATTCACCGACAATAAGCCTCTAACAGCTATCTACCGGTGACTATTCACCGACCAAAACTTTAATGATTAAACAAGAGCATTCTCTTAAGAGATGAAAACATCAGGACGCTGCTGGGAAAATAAAATGGCTTGTTAGCTCAACGATTCATTATATATATTTAACTGTAATTCGTCTGCATTTACGTTCTGATTTCAAATTCCGCCGAGGTTGACTTTGACTTTCATTCTTTCGAGATCAATAAATTAAGTCCTAGCTGAGCACTAGGGTAATCGACTTACCCCTCCCCCTAAATTGCTGGCCATGTGCCAAAATTTGAAACCACTTATATTAACATATTAAAGAGACTTAACTTACACATTCTCATTTTAGAACACTCTATTTGATATATCAATTTTCATTTTCATTTTTTTTTAAATATGGTATTAATTAAAATTTGCTATTGATGAATATGTTGATCGGATAACTACTTGTAAATGGAACTGGTAATCGATTAATTATCGCAGAATTGTTGTCAGCGAATTTTCTTGTAGATTAAAAGGAAGGGATGGTTGTTTGGATAGAGAAAACAACGCAACATACTTTTATCAATGAGAAATTCGAATATGATAAAAATGGTTTCTGATTTAGGGACCAAGACCAGCAGTTTTGAGAAGGAGAGGATTAGCTGATACTACTTGACTAGTACTTTATGTTTATCGGCTCTGGTAGACTGAAAAGCAAGCCTGACATCGGTAGAATTTGAACTCAGAATGTAAAGAGCGAGCAGAAGTATTACAAAGTATTTATTCCGACGCTCTAATGATACTGCCAGATCGTCGCTAATCGTTCCCCGGACAATATTTCTTTATCTAGGTATAAGGCGGCAAATTCTTTTCTCCTCTAAGCACAAAGTCCGAAATTTTGGGGAAGGGGGTCAGTCGATTAGATCTACCCCAGTACGCAGCTGGTACTTAATTTATCGACCCCGAAAGGATGAAAAGCAAAGTCGACCTCAGCAGAATTTGAACTCAGAACGTAAAGACAGACGAAATATCGCTAAGCATTTCGCCCGGCGTGCTAACCTTTCTGCCAACCGGCTGCCTTACAAGGCCGGAAATTCTGACGGGAAGGATAGGTGTTAATATCATAGACTCCGGTACTGGACGTGTACTTCATTTTATCGACCCCGAATTGGTGAAAGACAGAAATAAGATTAGCGAGATTTGAGCTAAGAAGATAACCGAAAACGAATATGAAATAATGGAGGAATGAAAGGCAAAATTGTTGTCAGCAAGATTTGAACTCAGAACGTACGGACGGATGAAATACTAGTAAGCATTTTGTCCGGCGCGTTGACGATTCTGCCAACTCTTCGCCTCTCGAGCAGCAAATGCTACATTCAAGTGTTGACACTGAACTAGTGATTTTTGAGGGGAGGGGAAGTCGATCATATAAACTACACGAAAGGATGAGAGGTAAAGTCGACCTCGACGGAATTTAAACACAGAAATGGCACTAAGCATTTTGCTCGAGCTGCTAACCATTCTGCCAGCTCGTCGCTTTTCGAGTATCAAACTGTTTAAGCAATAATGCTCTGAAGACAATTATAAATCTCCTGTTAGTAATCAAAGTCGTAATGCTAACTCAACTGTTTAAGAGTATCATCTTACTGAAAGAAACTCGCTGCTTCAAACGCTGTTCATTTCTTTTGATTGGACACAAAATTATTTTTTATATGTAATAGATGATGTATTAAATAGAATTGACAACCGTATATTATTGAAACATATTTCATCGACTTCAGTGCAATGAAAAATAAACACCGAGAAATCGCTGTTGGCTATTTGCTTTCGGTGAATTTTTCACACATGATATTATTATATTGACTCAAAAAGAATATTTTTAGCCAGTCCTAGAATAGAAGCTTACAACTCATTTGTCCAGTGTTTCAAGCTTATTAAGTAGATAAAGGCATAACAAACACGACCATCCTGCTTTTTTTTATTTATTTATTTATTCTTTCTTAGTGTTATCTTGGGGAGGCGCAATGACCCAGTGGTTAAGGCAGCGGACTCGCGGTCATAGAATCGCGGTTTCGATTCCCAGACCGGGCGTTGTGAGTGTTTATTGAGCAAAAACACCTAAAGCTCCACGAGGCTCTGGCAGGAGATGGTGGCGAACCCTGCTGTACTCTTCCACCACAACTTTCTCTCACTCTTACTTCCTGTTTCTGTTGTGCCTGTAATTCAAAGGGTCAGCCTTGTCACACTGTGTCACGCTGAATATCCCCAAGAACTACGTTAAGGGTACACGTGTCTGTGGAGTGCTCAGCCACTTGCACGTTAATTTCACGAGCAGGCTGTTCCGCTGATCGGATCAACTGGAACCCTCGACGTCCTAAACGACGGAGTGCCAACAACAACAACAACAAGTGTTATCTTGGACTTTATTAACGAGGAAAGTTGACAGAGTTGTTCGCACATCGGAAGAAATGCCGAGCAGCATTTCTTCCGACTCTTTTCGTTCTCGGTTTAAATGCCGCCCAAGTAAACTTTGCCATTTCTTCCCTAGGGTCGATAAAATAATGTCCCAGTCAAATATTAGGTTCGATGTAATCGACTAGTCTCCTCCCCTCAAAATTGCGGATCTTGAACCCTGCAATGGACTTGACGTTCCTTTAAAGGAGTGTCTTTTATCTTTTACATGCTTCAGTCATTATTTGACTGCGGCCATGCTGGGGCACAGTCTTGACGAATTTTGAGACGAATGAATCGAACCAAGTATTTTATTTTACAAGCTTGGTACTTACTCTATCGACCTTCTTGCCAAAACGCTAACACCAGTTGTCAAGTGGTAGTGGAATACCACCACACACACACACACACACACACACACACACACACACACATGCACAAGAGCAAACACACACACATATACACATACACACATATGAGACTGAAAGTCCGTCGTGACAGGTAATGCACTATCGGAACGCTCACGGGTACATCGACGACAGATTAAAAACCCAGAAGTCCGCCAAATACCACTGAGTAACCATCTAGCAACATGTGGTCATCAAACTTTTATTATATTTCCATTCCATAAACTTTACAACCGGAATGAAATTAAAAGAAAATGCAAAGAAAAGGACTTTATTAAGAAATTCAAACCGACTCTTAACAAACAATGATTAAATCCATCTTACTTGGGGTTTAAAAATCTTATCCCTACAACCCACACAAAACAATAAATTAATATATCATCATTTCTAAAAATAGATTTGACATCAATTCTAAAAATAGCCAAACACCTACTGCTGCCGTCCAAAGGAATTGGTATAAAAGACAGAAAACCAGCCAACTAATTACAGTCTGTTAAAGTCTGTCATACCGGCCATGACGAAGGGAAATAGCCCTGAAACTCGAGTCGCCTTTATATATTTATATTTATATATTTATATATTTGATCCTTTATATTGAACACTCAATATTTCATCTACATTCAATACTTTCTTTCATGGTGCCATCCATTTTTATTTTATTTTATTTTATATTATATATTGTATATTATATTATATATTGTATATTCCATATTCTATACCCCACATTGGTTCTGCGGGAATATAAATAAAACATAAAAAACAGACAGTGTTGGAACTCTTTTAAACTAAATAATATATATACATATATATATATATATATGAAGGAAATGTTCTCTATGTGGCCTGTGTGTTTTCTGCACTCTGTTTATCATTTTGTCTACGTTTTGTTTGCAACGTCCTGTACCCAGATATGCATCTATACATACATGTAGATGTAGGTATGTACATACATGTACGTATATATGCATATACTCATTTATTATATATATATATATATATATATATATATATATATATATATATATATATACAGGACGGGCTTCTTTTAGTTTCCGTCTCCCAAATCCACTCACAAGGTTTCGGTTGCCTCGAAGCTGTTGTAGAAGACACTTACTTTAAGTACTACGGAGTGGGACTGAACCCAGAATCATGTACTTTGGAAACAACTTCTGGCCACATAGACACAGCTGTGATCTCGTTTACTTAAGAACCAACTGACCGGCCTTATGAGTTCTATACCTCGAGAAAGAAAAAGATTAACTAATGTAGTTCTTTTACTTTCTTTATAAAGGCAACGGTATGTAATTTGATCCAACCGTGACTGATATTTCTATTAAATTAAACATTAAAAATATACGCAACCCTAGGAACGACAGAACTAAATATTGTTCTCAAATGTTGGCAAAAGGCCGTCAATTTCGAGGAGAGCAGTAAGTTGATTACATTGACCCCCAATGTTCAAATGGCACCTTATCGTTCTCGGAAGGACGAAAGCAAAGTCGACCTCAACGGAATTTGAACTCAGACCGTTAAGTTGAAAGAAATGCCGCTAAGCATTTTTCTCTGGCAAAGTAACGATTCTTATTTCTTTATTTCCCACAAGGGGCTAAACATAGAAGGGACGAACAAGGACAGACAAGGCGATTAAGTCGATTACAGCGATCCCAGTGCGTAACTGGTACTTAATTTATCGACCCCGAAAGGATGAAAGGCAAAGTCGACCTCGGCGGAATTTGAACTTAGAACGTGACGGCAGATGAAATACCGCTAAGCATTTCGCCCGGCGTGCTAACGATTCTGCCAGCTCGCCGCCTTCACAGAATTAAACATTAATTTTAAATTTTGGCACAAGGGCTGCCAGTTTGTGGGAGAGAGTAAGTCGCATTACATCGACCCTAGTGCTCAATTGGTACTTATTTTATCGATACCCACCCTCACCTAAAAAATGAAAAGCGAAGTCATTCTCAGCAGAATTTGGACTTGGGATCTTTTTTAAAACGGGGTCCACATTTTTCATTAATGTTTTACGTAGTGTTTTTGGTACCGAAAGACTTTCAAACTTCGTATACTTATCTATTTTGTGTTATAGAACAGAAAAATATTTTTGTATTCGAATTTATTTCATGTAAAAAATTGTCTTATTTCGATAATTTCAACCAATCACTGAC
Source organism: Octopus bimaculoides (assembly GCF_046866305.1). Taxonomy (NCBI): domain Eukaryota; kingdom Metazoa; phylum Mollusca; class Cephalopoda; order Octopoda; family Octopodidae; genus Octopus; species Octopus bimaculoides. The sequence goes on from NC_142937.1 coordinate 24,382,502, forward strand.
AAGTATTCAGTTGCTTACTTTTACTCATTTGGCTGATTAAGCGGTAGCTTCGTTTTATTTGCTTTTTTTATTTTAAATTTGCTTTTTTCATTTTCTTTTTTTTTCTTCGTTTTATTTGCTTTTTTCTTTTTAAATTTGCTGTTTTACCCTAACCCTAACCCTAACCCTAACCCTATTACCGATAGAATTGTTTCAGAATCGTTTGTTTATGTAGTCGGCATTTAATGTATATCGGCTGAATGGACGTCAGTGATTGGTTGAAATTACAGAAATACGACAACTTTAACATGGAATAACTTAGGGATTTCTTTTTTTGTTAAGAAGACTAAGAGAAAAAGATGTTTTATATGACACATTCTACCAGTGTTCCAAGTTTCAAAGTGTTTCGTTAATGAAAAATGTGGCCCCCGTTTTAAAGAAGATCCTGGATTTGTAATGTAAAGACGGACGAAACGCCGCTAAGTATTTTGTTCGGCATGCTAACGATGCTACCAGCTCGCTACCTTCATAAAGGACTAAATATTATAAACAATTTAAAGGTAGATCGCTGGCACAATCGTTAGCACCCTGGGCAAAATGCTTAGCGATATTTTATCCGTCTTTTTTTGAGTTCAAATTCCACCAAAGTCGACATTACCATTCCGAGTTCGATTAAGTACCAGTTGAGGAGGTCCCTCCCCGAATTTGCTGGCCTTGCGGCAAAATTTGAAATCAATATTATAATCCATTTTATCCACTTCGTTATTTTGTCTTTTCTTATTCAATAAAAGTTATATGTTTTAACTTCAAAACAAATTCCGTTACCGCACATTCTCGGAAACTAAATTTAGTGAATAAGCAATACGTCAGTGTCTGCGTATGTGTATATTCGTGTGTTTTTCAAAGTTAGCTGAATTTCGTCCTCTCTTATCAAATACAAGTTATTTATGACTGAGGAACATTGTCGTGGCACTCCGTCGGTTACGCGACGTGGGCTCCAGTTGATCCTATCAACGGAACAGCCTGCACGTGAAATTAAATTGACTTTCAAGTGGCTGAGCACTCCACAGACATGCGTACCCATTAACGTAGTTCTCGTGCATATTCAGCGTGATACAGAGTGTGTGACAAGGCTGGCCCTTTGAAATACAGGTCCAACAGAAACAGGAAGAAAGAATGAGAGAAGCTTGTGGTGAAAGTGTACAGCAGGGTTCGCCACCAACCCTTGCCGGAGCCTCGTGGAGCTTTAGGTGTTTTCGCTCAATAAACACTCACAACGCCCGGTCTGCGAATCGAAACCGCGATCCTACGACCGCGAGTCAGCTGCCCTAGCCACTGGGCCACTGGGCCATTGCGCTTCCACTCTGAGTAACATAGTTTTAGTTTAAAATAATTGGGTTTTTTGTTTTTTTGTTTTTCTATGTTATTTAAATAAACCATCTGACCAGATCCAAATTTGGATGGATGTTGATAATTATTATTAAAGGCGTAATCGATAAATCGATATTGCTTTTAAAAAATATTTTAAAAGCAAAATATTGTTTGAAAAATTGATTTGCAGATATGGGAGGTAACTTATAATCTTTTGCTAATAAATTGTATTTGATTCAGAAAGATCTTGGTAAAACAGAAGTTAAATGGAAAGAAATACGGAATGGGTGAAGGCGCATGCCTTAGTGGTTAGGGATGCTGGGATTATGATCGTAAGATTATGGTTCCGATTCGAGGACCGCGTAATGCGTTTTGCGCTTGACCAAAACACTTCATATGTTGCTCCAGTTCACTCAGCTGGCAAAAATGAGTAATCCTGTCAACCCCACAAAAATTGAGAAACCGGCCTTATAAGTCTAAATGACTCGGGAAGGAGCGGTATCTTTTAGCTTTTTCTTAAATACGGAATGAGATGAGCATGTGCCTTCTTCTACCTCAAATTGATGGTTATAATGGCTAAATAGCCTTGTGTATCAAACATCTTAGCCATTACCTCATTCATAAATACAACTTAATGTTTCATAAGACAAAGAAGTCGTATATGAGGCATAGGCAAACATTTTCGAGAAGCGGTCTGCATGAGACATGCATCATTATATGGCGGGCCGCACTACAATAAAATTTTAAGGTAGGTTTTTCGTTGGGCATGCTAAGCTGCGAGTTTCGCGGGCCGCAAGTTGCCCATGACTGCCCTATATTATCAGGCAACATTTGGAAACTTGAATACTAGAATATTCATATTTTCTGTGAACCTCAGTGACGGAAGTGAAATGAGGGTATCAGTAATGCATGGCTGGGAGTTTAATAAGCTCGGTTTGCAACCGTGTTGTTTCGGGTTCAGTCCCACTGCACGGCGCCTTGAGCAAGTGTCCTTTATTATAACCCCGGGCCGACTAATCCCTTGAGGATGAATTATAGCTTGCTTCCCAGCCATGTAGCTTGGGTCAAGTCCCAATGCACTGCACCTTGCGCGAATGTCTTCTATTATAGTCCAGAGTCGACCAAAACTTTTTGTAAGTAAAATTGATGGACAGAAACTGAATGAAGTCGTATGTATATTAATATATATCTATGTGTGTGTGTGTGTGTGTGTGTGTGTGTGTGTGTGTGTGTGTGTGTGTGTGTGTGTGTGTGTGTGTGTGTGTGTGAATATATCTAAGCAGGTGTGTGTCTTTGGGCTGTTAACCCCACAAACCCTTTACAACTGGTAATAGTTAACTTAGGTAGTTGAGCGGTTCGGCAAAAGATACCGATAGACTTAGAACCAGACTTAAATAAACAACGTAAGTACTGACTTGGGTTTTAGTAAAATTGCTCTTTCGCTAGTTGGAATATCTCATCTGTATACTGCCCGACTATAGATAACAGTAATTCGCTGGCTAAACTGGTGGATTCTGGCCGTTGACAGTTAGTTGTCTGTTCATCCGCTCATGATCTAGTGATATTTGCCATTGATCCAATAAGCTCATTTGCCAAAATAATTCACATCCATCAAGCCTCATCATATAATTTCAATGGATCCTGGCTCAGGTGAATACATGTTATTTAACCTATGTTTGGGTCCCTGACACAAGATACTACACCAGGTCGGAGTAGACCTGAGAATAATAACGGCTAAGAGATGGTTCTACACTCCTCAAAACCTTGGAAACAGGGCCCTACAAGCGGATACAATTTAAAGCCATACCCAGGATTTATACTCAAGTAAACACGGTAAATATTCTGAGAGATATGATACAGTGCTCTAACTTCCCTGTTAACTCATCTTTACGTTTGATTTCCAAAATATTGATTTATATCTTCGATATAAGGCCACAGTTTTTGGTAGTGAGAAACCAATAAATTATATCGAATCCTGTCATTAACATCGACTAGTAATTATTTTAGTAATAGCAAAAGAATGAAAAGTTGCATCGATCTTAGTAGGGTTCGAAAAAAAAAAGGATACAAAGCGACGTAACTAATTCGGGAAGCAAGGCACAATTTGAACCAGCCTATTGATCGAATTCTCTGTTTCCTGTTGCTGTGTTGTGTTATGTATCGCCAAAGACATTTTAACGATCAAACAACCACTACAACTCGTTCTAAATAGACCTTATTGAGAGGTGCAGCTAGCTTCTTTGTTTTAGTTAGATGCCCTTTTAAACTAAGTATTGTTTTATTAGCTTGCTGAAAACCATTCCGATATTACAATACTCAAGTCTTGAGACAAGATAGTTTCCAAATATAGTTAGGTATTGAGAGAGAGATATAGATATAAATACATACATACATGCATACATGTAACACACTGCCTACCAATCGTGAGAAATTAGGCTTCTCAAAATCAGAAAGGAAAAAGCTAATTCGAAGTCTACCGATCCAATCCATCACTGGAATTGTAAAAATCTGTAAAACTTTCCAGAAATTTATCATTTAAATATATATATATATATGAGGATGTCAATATGTTCAACTACATACATGAGAATACATAGATAAAGCAAAACGTACAAATCTGCACATATGCATACATACATACATACATACATACATACATACATACATACATACACACACACAAAAATACCCTGTTGCTGATGTTGAAATTCCAACGAAGGAGCCTCGGATCTAGTTTAGAAACCGACTCTTTCTCTATTGGCAAGAAATTTTGAAATAAAACTGAACAATCACTTACATACATACATACATACATACATACATACATACATACATACATACAAACATACATACATACATACATACATGCATCATAAGGTCAGGAGATGTGAGAAGTGAAGATAATTTATTTTTCCATATGATTACAACCATTTCATAACTTTCTTCATGTAGTCTTAATTTCAGTACACAAAGAACTGAATGAAAGTTGTATCGTAAATGTAACCATGTTTAGGTATCTGGTGAGTTAGCGTTCTTTAATTCTGCTAATTTGTGAATATACAATTGTTTTGTATGATACTGAGCATACATATTGGTGCAAACATGTACGTGTAATATTTTGTGTACTGAAATTTACTCCTCACTGAAAAATCTGGAAAGCATGAAAAGGATGGAAGGAATTTGAAAACGGAACGAAGAACTGGACGAAATACCGCTAACCATTTTGTCCAATGTTCTAACGATTCTGCCAGCTCGCTGCTTTTTAATGAAAAATAATAATGGTTTCAGATTTTGGCACAAGGCCAGCAATTCAGGGAAGGAGATAAATCGATTACATCGACTTCAGTATTCAACTGGTTCTTATTTTATCGACCCCGAAAAGATAAAAGGCAAAGTCGACCTCAACGGAATTTGAACTCAAAACATAAAGTCGGAAGAAATGCCGATAAGTACTTTCCCCGACACGGTAACGATTCTGCCAGGTTCCATAATCGTGATACCGATATGGCACATCAAAATGCTCTCCTGCGAAGTAACAACATTCATAAATAAGACACCGTTGCTCTTATAAATATTTACGCCTGAATTTTTAACTCGAATCAACCCACTCGACAAATGTGCTAACTGGGAAAAAGTAAATTTGACTTTTGCACGAGATATATGGAAAATTGCAGAGCTTTTGGCCAGAAATAGTGTTTCGACTTTTACGCAAGTTTATGTACACACAGGGTGTCTTTCAAATTAGAGGGCAACCCCAATCTTTATGAGACCCCTTTACTCATTCCTTCTTCTCAAATGTATAATTATAAAGATATTTGAACCCACACTCCTCAATGAATGTTGTGGTTAATGGTGTTAAATTGACAGAAGCTATTGAAAACCAGTCTAAATTCAATTTCGTTTTGGGCTCCAGGAATCTCGTTGCTTCCTATCATCCTATCACCCTCGGAAGTCGATAAATGAATTACCATAAATTATATTGGAATCGATTTCATCGACTATAGGTCAACCTGACAAACGTTGGCTTCGTACATCTGATCAGAATAAATTACACAATACTATAGTATTTTTTGATAATTTAGTCACGATGATGGGGCTGCGTGAATGACCTTTTGTACACCCTCTGAGAAAAAGGATATTGATGTTTACAGTGAATCAATTCAAGAATATGAACGGAAATATTAGCTCTAGAAGGCTGATGTTCCTGGGAAGGACTATTTGGAAAAAGTGATTAGTACGAAGCTACGAAGGAATTAGAAACAAAGAAGATGGCTGTATTAGGTGAGCTAGTGGTGGGTGCTGAATACATTTACTTAGTTGAACAAAACACAGACTTTTAGTAAGGGGCAGCTGATGGTCAATCTAATAAAAGTTTGTACAGGGAGGTTAGCTCTAGACTAGTGGTTCCCAAACTTTTTCGGGCTGTCACCCCCTTGACACCCAGGTTACATTCCTAGCGCCCCCATCCCAACTAAGCATCACAAACATAGACCTCTTTCTGAAGCAAATCCAAGGCAACTGTACTTCACAAATAAAACTTAACCTTACGAATCCATTATTTTGTTGTTTTTACATGAATTTCCACCCCATTATCGCCCCAATTTTCACATGAATCGCCCCACTTTTCTTCAACGCCCCCAGGGGGACAATACTGCTCATTTTGAAAACCACTGCTCTTGACGGTTGTTGTAAGGACGAACTATAGTAAAATAGCTGTTAGTAAGGAGTATCGAAGTAACTAGAAATCGAGGTGACGGCTGTGTTAAGTTGGCTAGGGTAGATGTAAAATGCATCTAGGTGGTCGAAGAAAGCAAAAGCTGCTGTAGTGATCGTAGTAAAGGCGGTGTGGATTAAGAGTAAAAGGCGATGTGGATTAAGAGTAAGTTGAAGTATGGTACATAATATTTTGCAATGAGCCGAATAGATTCAAATTATATGCGATTTAAAATGATTTTGTATTTACAGAAATCTCTCTCCTATCTGACACCAATGGGACTGGAGAATTAGCTGGATGACTGAATTTTCCGGATTTCTGATAATCACTTTTTAAAAGACATAGCACCTAAAACTCGTTAATCCCCACTCTTTCTCTCTCTCTCTCATTGGGAATATATTTTAAATGAGACAAACAGGAAGGAATAAAAATATAATCTAGGTAAAGAACAAGCTTTATTCAACTAATCAAATACAGGTACTAAAAATGCCGTAAAATTTAATTCAGTATTGTATTTTGAGAAGCAATAATCCACTTTGGATACAACAGAAATTTTATGTTTTTAATGACAATTAATTAAACAATTAACACAAATTAACACAAATTCTCTTGCCTCTAATTAACAACACATTCTCTTTTATTTTTACTTTTATTTTTTTCTGGGTGCCGATTACTTGAGAGCACCGGTTATTTGAATACCGGATAAGAGGAAGTTTACTGTACTAAGAGAAAAAGGAGTTTTGTGTATCCAAGGAACTTATTCCAAGTAGCTATAGTTTCTGAATGGAAAATAGGCATCGACCATTGACACATTGCAGCTATTAACAGCATGCTATAAACCGATTCTTCTTAGAACAAGAGGTGAATAACTGTTATCTTGGCAAGCAGTGACTCTTGAAATGCATCAGAAATCTTTGAAATAGTTAAGCTTTGATAAATAAGATTCAATCATCGATCCTACAGCATCTTCCAGATAACGTATATCCTACCAATGCCTAAATATTCAACCAACCTAGCTATGTTTTGTGTTGCTTAAGTCTAAGTAATAAGCGAATAATTAACTTGTTTCAATCATTGGATTGTGGCCATGCGAGGGCACTACCTTGAATGCTTACAACATTTAGATTTCCCAAATGGTCACACATCTAAGTACTAACTAGGCTCAACGTTACGTAACTTCGAGAAACGGACGAGAACCGTTGATTTCAACGTGAAATGACCATAATGTTTCAATTAAAAGCAACATTAAATACATGTACTACACACACACACACCCACACACACACACACACACACACACATAAAATTCTTCGATAAGATAAGCTGTGTTTTTATTTTTTGAAATATCGTTAAATGTTTTCCGATTATTTATTTATTTATTGTTAAAGCAAGTATTTTTTTTTAGATATTAAGATATTTATCATAAGTTATAATACGTACATTGATTTTTTTAATTATTATTTTTATTTTATTTTAGACCAGACGAGTGACTATATTTTTGAATAGATTTAACTGTAGATTGATTTGTTTATTAATAGAATTATTAATTGAATTGGTTTTAGTAGTTATCTATTTGAAAATATAGCCACGAAACGTGCGTAGTCATTTTATATCATTTACTAGTTATTCTTTTTTGTATTTTATTGATTTTTTTTAGTTAGGTTTTTATGATATATTTATTTTCTGGAGGGTATGAATTAAATTCTTCTTTATAGAATTACTTAATAGTGTTTTGTCTTTAAATTATATACATACATATATATATATATATATATATATATATATATATATATATATATATATATATATATATATATATATATGTATATATGTGGGTGAGTGTATGTATGTATATATATATATATAGAGAGAGAGAGAGATTCACACACACACACACGCACAAGCGTCGTGATGTGGTAAGAAGTTTCAGGTTCAGTCCCACTTCGTCGCAGCTTGATAAAGGATCTTCTGCTATAATCTCGGGTCAACCAAAGCCTTGTGAGTGGATTTGGTAGACGGAAAATTAAAGAAGCTCATGAGCGTGTGTGTGTGTGTGTGTGTGTGTGTGTGTGTGTGTGTCTGAGACTCTGTCCTCTCCATACCCCCATCGGTTAATAACCGGTGTAGGTATATTTATGTCCTCGCATCTTAGCAGTTCAGCAAAGCATTTCTTCTCCTTGTTTCAGTCATTGGACACACTGAAGGGTTTTAGTCAAATAAATCGATCCCAGTTTTTAGTATCCTTCTTTAAAGTCTGGTACTTATTACTCTCTTTTGCCGCACCGCTACGTTACGAGGACTTAAACACACCATCATCTGGTGTCAAGAGGTGCGGGCAACAAACACACACACACACGCACACACACACACACACACACACACGCACACACACACACACACACACACACATATATATATATATATATATATATATATATATATATATATATATATATATATATATATATATATATATATATATATATATATATATATACATATATATATATACATATATATATATACATATATATATATTTCGTTTTGAATAACAGACTGTTGAAAAACTTGGAGGATGAAACGAAATTTTACCGGTGAGTGTGTTAAATTCTGAAAAGAGAATAACTCTCCCCAGACATAACAGAATATATACATACATATATATGTGTGTGTGTGTGTGTGTGTGTGTGTGTGTGTGTGTGTGTGTGTGTGTGTGTGTGTGTGTGTGTGTGTGTGTGTGTGTGTGTGTGTGTGTGTGTGTGCGTGTGTTTGTGTGTGTGTATGCGTGTGTGTGTGTGTGTGCGCGTATATATATATATATATATATATATATATATATATATATAACGGGTTCCTTTCAGCTTCCGTCAACCAAATCGATTCACAAAGCATTGATCGTTCCGGTGCTATAAAAGAACACACCTGCCCAAGGTACCGTGAACAACTCAATCAACTTTTTAATATAAAATGCATATTGGCTAGTTTTATATGTATGCGTTTGACATTTGTTATATCAGTGTGAAAAATAAAGGACAGCTATATAAACCACCATTTTAGCTATTTTTTAAATACATACAGTCGTAAGTACACACACAAGCGCATATATACATGTATATATGGTAGTCTGACCTTAGAGTCCCTAATAGCGAGAGGCAATATTGTATAGTAATGCCCTTATATAAATATAAATATATATTTCTGGAATAAATGATGGATTTTTTTCCCTTATGAGGTTTTTTCACGCTAGCTACTTGATAAATTCTTGTAAAAGAATTCGTCCTATTATTGAATTTAAATATATTACCCGAATATATTCAGTGCTGAATTTATTCTGAGAAAAAAGCATATTTACCGTGATGCAATTCGAAATACCCGCCACTTACATAGGGAAATAGCGATGAACAGTCTTCTATATACTATATTGGATACACGATGTTCGTTTTGTATGTTGATTCTCTGGTTATTACTATTTTTCTTGACCATATTATACTGACGAGTAGGGGTTGTATAATACTACAATAACTACGAAATCATGATCTATTATTTCGTCTGTTTTTAAGGGGTTGGCTTTGAGAGTTGCATTTCCTCGCGTTCGTTAAAAATGTGCTTTTTATGGTAGTCTGACCTTAGAGTCCCTCATAGCGTGAGGCATTATTGTATAGTAATGCCCTTATATAATTGTAAATATATATTTCGGGAATAAATGATGGATTTTTTCCCTTATGAGGTTTTTTCACGCTAGCTACTTGATAAATTCTTGTAAAAAATTCGTCTTATTATTAAATTTATATATATATATATATATATATATATATATATATATATATAAATATTATATTCTTGGGAATAGAAATTTCCCTTATGAATTTTTTTACACACTGGCTTCTTGATAAAATTCTTGTAAAAGAGTTTTATCCCTTTTTGAATTTATATATATATATATATATATATATATATATAAATGTATGTTAGTGTGTGTATGTGTATGTGGTATGACTGCGTGTGTATGTGTGTGTGTGTGTGCATTAATAGTTCACTCCAGATATTTATATATTCGCGCAAACTTACACACATCCAAATATATATAAGTCAATATATATATATGTGTGTGTATGTGAATGTACATACGCACATATATATGCATATATACGTATACATACAAACATACGTATACACGCATACATACGTATACATATATATTTGCACATGTACGTGCTTGTGCATGTGTATGCATATATGTATATACATATATATGTGTGCATATATATATATATATATATATATATATATATATATAAGTAGATAATAATGGAATAGATAGATTGCATGATAAAAAAGATGGAGCGATATTTGAAAAACCGCATTGAAAATGATTATCAATAGTGGCGATACTTGAACGTATATTTTGATTTTCTTAACGAATCACTTACACACACATACACACAGAGATACACACATACATACATACGTACATACATACAAGCATACATACACTTATATATATATATATAATGCGTATTACAGCCTACCATTTGGCCACATGTTTTGTGAGAGTTATTTTCGTCAGAATGAAATCGATTGTTGGTTTGATTTGGCTAGCTACGGACACATCACCACAGTCTACATACAATTCCTGGCAGAATTGGCAATCGATAGAACAAAAGTGTTAAAAGGTGTTAGAACAAAAATAAAATAAAACAAAATTATTCGCTTTATGTAAATGCTATAGAAATTCACATAAATTAAAAGCTGTATAATGGAACAGAAATGAACATTTAAATAATTTGATAATTATTATTTCTTGTTTTTCATTCTAAGTTTTAACACAATATTCTGGAAGAAATTAAAATATAGCTTGAGGTAGTTCTTATTTTGTTTTGGTGTTGCTGCGACGCGACGCTCATTCCAATGTTGTCGTAGTCTATCGATTTTAGATCGTTTATTGGTGGATTAGAGGAATCATTAGTGCGTCGGACAAATTGCATTGCGGTATTCTGTTCTAAGCTCTTTACTTGCAAATTTAAATTTCGCTGATGTCAGCTTTTCCTTTCATCCTTCCAAGGATCAATAAAATAAAAGACTTTTCAATTCGGCGGTCGATTTAATCAACATTTTCTTCCTCCAAAATATCTTTTTGGCTTGTATCTATATAAAATCATAGGAGCTAAGGCTTGGCAAACTGTTATAGCATCGGACAAAATACCTGGTAGTAATTCGTCTGGTTATTTACGTTCCCAGTTCAAATCCCACTTTGGTCAAATTTGCTTTTTATTCCCACCAAGGTCGATTGGAATAAGGCTCCACGCAAATACTGAGATCTAGGTATTTGAGGACGTATTTGGAAATTTAATTCACCAGATTTTATCTAATAAAAACCAAATATTTTTTTATAAAGATTTGTTGTAGGCGCAAGCCATATGGTTTCAGGTTGGACGAGGGATGAAAATGAAATAAATAGGAAACGAGCAAAATGCAGCCTTAGGGCCAAAAAGACAACCATGGTGTGTAACGCTGAGAAGAAATCCTAAAGGATATAGACAACAGCAAATAGCAAAACACAGAGAATTTTTTGTAACCGGGTGGCTACGCGGCTGGTGTGAAAAAGGGAGAGAATGAAAGGAATGCTGGCATTGGGTCATGTGTCAGCTGCAGGTAGGGTAAGAGAGACGGAGAAAGAGAGGACAGAGAGAAATTAGGGTAAGGAATGAAGGGGAAAAAGAAAAAGGAGAAAGGTTACAAATATAAGTGAGAAATTGAGAGAGAGGAAAAAGGGGAAAGTGGACAGGCTAGAAACAGAAGAGGTCGAGAGAGAAAAGGAGAAAGGAAGGCAAGAAGAGAATCGCACAGATAGATATATATATATAGATATATATATATATATATATATATATATATATATATATATATATATATATATATATATATATATATATATATATAGGTGTGTGTATATATAAACTTACTGTTAATAAAAGTCAAGTGCGCGTTGCGTACCGTTACTTAATAAATGAAAAAATGCATTGTAAATAAATGACTAAGTGTACAACCGGGAGACAGATAGACACAGGAGGTCCCTATTTCTTCATTGGTTATCAACCAAATGGTAATACTCCGTTTCCTGTCTCCTGTCCGGTTGTACATTTAGTTTACGTATACGTTTTTTATCTGTCGTTGTTCATTTACAATGCATTTTGCCATTATATATATATATATATATATATATATATATATATATATATATATATATATATATATACAGAGAGAGAGAGACAGACAGACAGACAGACAGACACATACACACTCATTTATATATATATATATATATATATACATATGTATGCATGTGTGTGTGTGTGTGCGTGTGTGTGTCTCTGTGTCTGTATGTATATGTGTTTGTATGCATGTTTCATGGGAAGCTGATAGAGTGAAAGAATGAAAACTACAAATTGATAGAGTTGTAGACAAAGTGAAAGATAGATAGATAGATAGATAGAGAGAGAGATTACTGCAGTAATATGAAGAAAAATATTTCGAATTTTTCTTTTTTCCTTTTTGTTAATGAAACAATCTAAAGTCATTTAACATTGTATCGCATCACTGGAATATTACAATTTTATTATCCTACATGGACTTTGAAGTGAAAGTTAAGCTTATGTAATTTACACTTGTTTTACATTCACGAAACTTAATATAGTTGTCTGTATAAGGTGTATTATCTATTTGTCTTTCATAAAACTAGCTAGCTTTTTCGGTATAGCCTTGCTTGATTAAATTCGTCTATACAATGACACTATTATAAAAGATTCTGTGTCCTGAGGCAAAGGTTAGCAGCCTTTGAAATTAGCTCTTCTAGCAAAGTTAATTAATTTAACGTTTCAACCACTGAACACTTTATACAACCGCTTCTATTTACAAGCGAAAGAGGGGAAAAATTTGTCTATTTTTGCTTGGCAAGACATTAAGAATTTTATATCATTGTATGTTCATTCTCCCTTTTCTGTTTGGGACAATTAGATAAGCGTTCCATCAAAATAACTCGCAAAATGAAATTTTTCAAGATATTTTGTATATCTATTATATAATTAACTGAATTCTATGAAAGTATGAAAGACAAACAGATTTCTGTTGACCTATGATTAAATGCATTGCAGCCACTACATATCGTCGCTATTTTTCTTTTTAAGGGGTATTGCTGAATATGTTGTTAAGTGTCTCTTACTTTTTGAGATGGTGCTGGCTAGTTTAAAGTACATCAAGCTGCTATTTCTAACAGCTTGAGTGATAGTATTATGACTCCTTTGTTGGCATTAAGCCTTTAGCACTTAAATCCATCATATCTATCTCTACCGTTTTCTACCTGCCTTATGTCCAACCCAGCCAGATCTAGCCTCTCACACTTTACCCTACAATGTCATTGTTTAAGATAAATAATCACATATTTGAAATTTCGAAGCTATATCATAATACATAATTGATTTTGAAAAATGTGAATAAATAAGCATTACATTTGACGGAGTAATCTGATTGCCAAATTATTAAGACTGATAAAATAGATCAAACTGTACATCATAGCTGATTCGATTGAATACACAGCTTCTTATACAAGCTTTAGGCTTGAGTCTAGGCGTAAAACCCCAACGAATTTCGTTTAGCTAGATTTTTATTTTCGTTTTCTTCCAGGTCGATTCGGTACTTTTCCAATGTGAGAGGTCAAGGTTTCAGTATTATTACTACTACTACAGACATGTGATTAGAATGCCGCAGGAAAGAATCGTAAGACGGATTCTTGAAGTCGAGCCAATCGGCAAGAAATTTAGGGGTAATGAAGAGTGAGATGGTTGGATAATA
>NC_142937.1:24401413-24406413 GCF_046866305.1 Octopus bimaculoides
GCTCTTAACATTCGGGTGTAAGTTCCATCGATCTTGGATCCCAGCTTTTTGGTAAGCTTCCAAAAATATTCAATGCATCGGCCGGAAAAGGCGCTTGCGCTTTGCGGGACATTGTTAGCAAGATAAGTAAGAGCTAGCAAGTGACCTACTGCTATGGATGCCAAAGCAAAGCCGTACTCGAGCTGGTCGTCCGAACACAACGTATGTAGATCAAGTCACCAGAGACACTGGATGCCCTCTCCGCCGCCCGAAGAACTCCCTGAAATAATGCAAGACCGAGATGGATGGCGTGTGTGCGTCATAAATATCCAAGCCAGCTTGACCAGATGATATGATGACTCCTAGATGCACTGTGCAGGGAAATTGACCGAATGGTGTTCACAGGAACGCTTCTGGTTATAAATCTATTAAGTTAGGGCTTATATGAGCTTAACCAACCATAAAAAAAACTGTTGCAAATCAAAGCTTAAGAGAAGGGAATTGCTTTTGTAGATCATCCAGAATCGATTAAATGATTATCAGTAACATAAAAGTATCGATTTAATTATTGTTTAAAAAGGGGAAGAAAAGACACTGTGCCGAGTCTACAAACAGAATTAGAATAATATAAACAAGCGTTTCACCATTTGCCAGATTATTTTTGAACCGCTGAAAGATTTAATTTACTAATGCATTTCATAAACAAACCAAAATGGAAAACGTGACATTTCACCTCCGACACTACCATCACCACCACCACCACCAGCACTACCACCTGTACTATTACCACTAGCACCACCTCTACTATTACAACCACTGGCTTCTTCTATTGTGAATCAAGACAAAGCGTTTTTAGGACGACAAGTTGGAAACTACAAGAGTAATTTTGACAGTAGTAAGTGTCCCAAAACTGATATATCTTAACAATAATTCATGAAATAAAACATCTTTTAACGGCTTATTTTCTCTATTACCGTTATTGTTATCGCTTGTGGGGGGGGGCGTGTGTGCATGTGTGTGCGTGTATATATGCATACGTATATATACCTATGTATTTGTGTATTAGTATGTGTGCGCGTATGTGTGTACGTACATATACTGTTACATATACATAAATATACACACACACACACACACGCATATATTCCTTTACTGTTTCAGTCACTTGACTGCGGCTATGCTGCAGCACCGCCTTTAGTCGAACAAATTGATCCCAGGACTTTTTATTTGTAAGCCTAATACTTATTCTATCTGTCTCTTTTGCTGAACCGCTAAGTTACGGGGACGTAAACACACCAGCATCGGTTATCAAGCGATGGTGCGGGACGAACGCAGACACACAAATACATACATATATACATATACATATATACATGCACCTACACATACATTCAATATATATGTGTGTATGTGTATACACACACCTTATGCATATATACACACACATACATACATACATACATACATGCTTACATACATACATACATGCATGCATGCATGCATACATACATACATACATGCATGTATACATGCATAATACATGCATGCGTACATACATACATGCATACATACATACATACATACATACATACATACATACATTTTTCATTTAATCATTACTTTTCTAAAATGGAAGTTGCAGATTTGATCCGATCATTCGAACATTTTTATGGTCATCATTTTCAAATTATTATTTGTTTTTTTTTTGTTTTTTTTCGATAGTCTACGGAATTTCATTAAATCGTTTACGGTAATGAAGAGAAGCCTAGATCAGTTCTTTTTTTTTTTTTTCTTGTTCTTTTAAACGTTCATCAATAACAGCACGCTAGTTATTTCCTACTAATGAAATAGTCATGAATTAGTAATAAGCAAGATGTCATAATTCGGATGTATTTTATTTTTATTTCCACGCAATCGTGCCATAAATAGAGTTAATCGTTTGTACATACGTGTTCATTTGTATCAAATTTTCGGGTTGCAGCTCTTGTCAACATTCCCTGCGTCCCATTAGAAAATCGACTGTCTGTTCTCTGTAGTTGCATAAAATTAGAAAATGTGAAAAGAAAAAAAAGTATTCGCTCTTCGAAAATATAATTCAAATGCTTACAGAATATCTTTGGCTTATGATACATACATGACCCTTTGTAACAAATTTTATGGGAGCAGCTCTGGTGAACATCTCTGCGCCCCATAAGTAAATCAACTGCCTGCTCTCAAATGTTGGGTAAAATTAGGAAATGTACCAAAAAAGTATTCTTTCTTCAAAAATACTATTTAAATACCGACCGAATATGTGGACCCCTAGAAAGTCTTCGTCCCCAGAAAGTCGCCCCTAGAAAGTCAACTTACCACAAAAAGGACAGAAAATACTGTAAGTTGGTTGAACTCTGTGAAAACAAAGGATGGAAGGCAAAATGTCTTCCAGTACCTATAGGTGTTAGTGGATTTGTTAGAACCAGGGTTCATTCGATGCTCATGAGGTTTGAACTAGCTGGGAAGGGAAGAAAAGATGTTGCCAGCAAACTATTGGAAGCTACTGAGAAAGCAAGCCATTACATGTGGTTCAAAAGAGAGGATGAGTGGTGCAGCAACAATGAAGGAATGAGCGCTGACGAAGGTAGAAACATCTGGCTAAGAGTCACAACATTTGACTCAGCAAAGATCGTGCTATTGTGTGGAGTGGAAGTTTTGTCGCTTATATCACTAAATGGTCTCGAGCAGTTCTGGTATCGCAGTCGAAGCGGTGGAAACACCTACAGATCTACTTCACTGGCTGATGAGTCATCGACTCCTACATTCGGTGACGGAGTACAACAGTGCCCTCAGCACGCAATTTTTTTTACCCTAAATGTCCTCAAATGTTACGAATAATTAAGAAAAGTACAAAAATGTTTTCTCCCTTTAAAATTATAATTCAAAGGCCTACTAAATACTTGGGCTTATGATACATGAACAAGAATTTTGAATATATTTCACCACGTGATCATATTTTACTTCGCAGTTATTCGCCACTTCCCTCTTAAAATCTAACCAGTGAGGGAGCCACTATTTAGTTGCTCAGCTCTTCAATAATTTAGCCTTTGAGGCATGCACTATTCATGAGAACAAAATGCAGAGATGGTCATGGACGAGAAACTTTTTATGATAAGTGTTCTGAATCAGGCATGACCCGGACATGAACACTATCATCCTAGAAATTATTAGAAGTTAATAAGAGAACTTCTAAGCGGTCGTCCACCCTGCTAGAAAGATATATTTGGAGCTGGACCTCCGTCAATTGACAATCAGGGTTCAGTTATTCAATCAACTAAATTATCTGCCAATAAATTAACCGATAAATGGCTGACGAATCCACGGCCGTGTGTACTTCTACCGAAATTCTCATGTAGAATGAGCGTGACGCAGTTTGTAGAAATTGAATTACAGGAACAATCCAGTCCATCGGCATTTATGCAGTTTCAGTTTACACAATTGTCTTCTTGGAGTAGAAGACTGTCGATCAATCCCTTCTTTAGTTTGTTGTTCATGCCAAGTGCTCACGTAATATCTTCACTTTGTAAAGGATAAGAGCTGGCAGAAATGTTAGCACGCCGGGCGAAATGCTCAGCGGTATTCCGTATACTGTTACGTTCTGAGTTCAAATTCCGCCGAGGTCGACTTTGCCTTTCATCCTTTCGGGGTCGATAAATTACGTACCAGTTACGCACTGGGGTCGCTATAATCGACTTAATCCCTTTGTTTGTCCATGTTTGTCCCCTCTGTGTTTAGCCCCTTGTGGGCAATAAAGAAATAAGAAACGTTAGTATGCCGGGCGTACTAACGTTTCGAGATTGATAAACTAAGTACCAAGTGCGTACTAGGGTCGATCTAATCGACTGGCCCCCTCCAAAACATTTCTGGCCTTGTGCCTAGAGTAGAAAAGAATATCTTCACTTTCTATGTATGTAGGTAGGTAGGTATGTTGGTAGGTATGTTGGTAGGTAGGAAGGTAGGTAGGTAGGTAGGTAGGTAGGTAGGTAGGTAGGTAGGTAGGCAGGCAGGCGCGTACGTATGTATATATGTATGTATGTATGTATGTATGTATGTAGGTACTTAAGTGTGTGTATGTATGTATGTATGTATTATGTATATATGTATGTACGTTCGTGTGTGTGTATGTATATCTATGAATTACCTTCACAATTTGAAAAATTTGAAAAAGAAACAGAAAATATGAGAAAACAAGGATAACACGGAAGAATTTATTTGGAAACTAATGAAGTTTTATTATAAGCCTCAGAAAAATTCCGCGTGGGCTCCATTCGTTGCACGCAACACATCTAGACGATACAATACAAGAAATTGTAGACGTTGTAAAGATAATTTATGAAAACCCTGTATATATAACATAGATAGATAGATAGATAGATAGATAGATATATAGATAGATAGAGAATCAATATATGTATTGTATTCATAGTTTTTCGTTACGTTTCTTTACGACTGTTCGACTTTGACTTTTACCCTTCAGAAATTGATAAAATATGTAACATGAAAATGGCTGACAATGAAATGTAATCGACGACTTCAGATAAACAGTTGAGATTATTAAAATAATAAATAACATTTGTAACGTATGCGCAAGTACAAAACAACCCTATATATACAGAGAGAGAGAGAGAGTGCAATTGTTGTATTCCTAAAATATAAAATTAAACTGGCACTCCGTCGTTTACGACGACGAGTGTCCCAGCGAATCCGACCAACCAAACAGCCTACTAGTGAAGTTAGCGTGCAAGTGGTTGAGCACTCCACAGACACGGATACCCTTAACGTAGTTCTAAGGGAGACTCAGCGTGACACACAATGGGACAAGGTTGGCCCCTTTTGAATCACAGGTACAACTCATTTTTACCGGCTGAGTAGAGCAGAGGAACGTGAAATAAAGTTCTTTGCTCATGGAACGACACGGCGTCAGGCATGGAACTCGCCACCTTTTGGCCGTGAACCGAATGCCCCTAAACACTAAGCCACAGGACTTC
>NC_142937.1:24411413-24413913 GCF_046866305.1 Octopus bimaculoides
TAATATTCCACTATGAAACATTGATTTTATCTTTATGTTAAAGAATTATCTGTAGTCACTCTCGTCCTGTCAGAATTTTATAAAGAAAATATACGCAGGAGCGATAAACCTCAGTCCATTAAGAAAAGTATGCAATCTCCGGCTATCATAGTGCTGTGTATCTTTTCTTCAACTGATTTTATACCTAACACCCTTCTTCAGAATTTTCTGCAACTCCTGAACTTCCCGGAAGCTGAGTCTTGCGCTATTATTTATTGTCACAGACGTAAGTACGGAAGCTGCATCAAACTCTTGTTCATTGTTACAATTGTAGTAAGGGAAGCTACGTCTACCTTACTTAGTTATTGTCGCAAACACAGAAACTTACTGCGTTTAACTGATATATTTTGTCGAAATTTCGAACAATACAAACATAGCAGAATAAAACCGTTCATACGCTTGTTAAAGTGAGATGGAAACAGGCTGAAGTCTTTGATCATAAATCTGCTCCATCAGATTTGATTATAGAACTAAATAAAAACAACAATAATTTTAGTCGTGCCCCCGCTGAACCCTATGTGATCAGTCGACCATTTAGAAATAGCAACGAAATATCCCTCAAGTCACTTTCTACTCTCTTAAAGAAGAAAAGACTCTAGACTTCTAATGATCTTATTCTCATGCATTTCAAGCACACCAAAAGGCCCAGTCTTTATTGTGGTCTGGTGATTTGTGTGTCTCAATGATCCTGAGACCTATACCAGCGGAACTCCTAGTAGGACTTCCCATTATGGACAGGTCCAAGAAAAGGGGCTAAACTAATATGGAACATCTCTTCCCAGAGGTAAAATTAGGTTAGCCTAGAGCCAACACTCCTACCTAGGAAAAAAAGACAAAGTTACAGAAACATTGATGACAAGTCAAAAACAAGACCTTGGAGAGGAAGGCCTTCTCTCGGAGAAACAAATGACATGATGCAGCAAGATCTGAAAGGAAGATGCAAGGGGGAGCAGGGATCCTACAGGGATCATACAGGGGACAAACAGAAGCAACATCCCTGAATCTTGAATAGTGATTAAACAGTCGTTGATGGCCTATGCTCCAAAGGAAGCGAAGGGCATAAGACGAACGCTTGCCAAACGGATATTTCGAATCCTAAACATGTTTTCTACTATCTTCCACTAAAAGAAGAGGTTGTCTTAAGACACAGAATATTGCGTTATTACCATGAGAGGTTCTTTCATATGGACTTGTAGCGCAACCACTTTCGGTGGCAGATAAACGTTACTTTTTTGATAATCATATTGCTTCTGTCGCTATTGATTATTTTTCAATAAGCCCACTAGCTGTTTGAGAAACCAATGCCAGGATAGACACCGGGATGCTATATATCGCTGACGGGAGGATCAGCTGTAGTGTCTAGCGGGATGTCTGCCATTGAGGAATCCAAGGAAGGGTGAAATAACTTGACCTGGCAAATTTGGTGGCCGCAGCGGTTGGTTATCGCACTTCAGCCGTATAAACACGAGTGCACAAGAAGTCCATATGAGAGGTCCTCTCACGGTAAATAGCGCAGTATTTTGTGTTCTAATACAACATACACTTTTAATGGAAGATGAATATTACCTTTTGGTATTAATACTGTTTCTGTCACTGTTAATTATGCTTGTTGGTGTCTAGGTACAGATCAACCCTGATGGTGTAGTTTTATGATCAAAGCATTCCAGTTGACAACCAACCTGGCCCTCCTCTAGAACATTCGGTATTTAGGGTTTGTATAATCTAATGCGTCACTCTCTTATCCGGGGAGCATAGTGTAATTTAGAGATGTGAATATCTTTAACTATTTAGATAACAACGGAAAGACATCCCCAGTTAAAGCTAATACTTTATATTGAAACTGACAGGGAAATATGCTAATAAATTCCGGTGTAGAAACACAAATTAACCTTCGTATAAAGCATGCATATATTAATGTCACCGCCTAACCATTTCTACACCGCTCCATTTTAATGCAACTCATTACTGTTCTACGCTGCATTATGCAAAGTAAATAATTTTTAGTACGTCAAAGTTTGCACAATCTTCACAAATACATGTAAATATGTATGCATATATGCGTATAGACTCAGATATAAAAACATACACA
The DNA here is from genome assembly GCF_046866305.1 of Octopus bimaculoides. Lineage (NCBI taxonomy): Eukaryota > Metazoa > Mollusca > Cephalopoda > Octopoda > Octopodidae > Octopus > Octopus bimaculoides. Next base: position 24,413,542 of record NC_142937.1, read on the forward strand.
ACAATTATATACATACATATATACATAACACACGCGTACATATAAATGTGGACAGTGTGGTACTTAAGATACCAGTATCTGTCTGTTTTTCATTTACATGCCTCAAGATACTCGAATTTATTTCTCTGAGCTCATTTTCAATTAAAATTATGCAAATTACTTTGGCGATAAATGTGTTCTAGTTTTTCCTCCCTTTCGTTGTATATAACGGTGTCTCTTGGCCGTTGAAGATACGGTAGAATAATTGCTATACTGATGACGCCGATTCACGTAGAAACTCGTTCTTATTCTAGTTAATCGCATCTCAACTTCCGAGAATTCTCCCTTCTTATATATATATATATATATATATATATATATATATGTATATAT
>NC_142937.1:24418913-24421413 GCF_046866305.1 Octopus bimaculoides
ATCGGAGATGAAACAGAGGAAACTTTAACATACTACCAATGCAAAATCAATATTTGTTCTGGCTTCATTACAAATTTAGCTGAAAATTTAATCCTTCTGTCAATCAATATATTTTCCCCACCGTTTCTTTTCTTTTTTGTATGGTCTACTTTTTTGCTTGCTACAGAAGCCCAAGATCGGTATACCTAGGATTATGGAGTTTGAACAACCGCAGTATTTGATAGTCACAATCGCCTACTGTTTTATTTCTTTTCTTGTTTCTTTTTTTTTTTCTATTATCTTCTTTTCCATTGCTTAATTTTATAGCTGCTCTCGTTATTTTTACTGTTATTTATATCTATGTTGTATTGTAGCAGCTACTGACAATGTCTCCAAGGTTCTGACTAATTTTTAAGGGTCGTACTTAGCTCTACGTTAAATGGAGCTCTAACATATACAGAATAACTGACATTTGTAAACTGTTATCTATTACCGACGTATATTGAAACTCGTAAAGTTAATTCGTTTTGGCAAATTATACGACAAAATACGTGCAATGAAATAGAACTCAAGAACTGGAAGGCCCTGTCAACCATTTTGGTTATTTTGTTTCTAGTAGTCGCTATTACCGTTGAAGTTAATCACCAGCATCATCGTCGTCGTCGTCGGCGGCGGCGGCAGCGGCGGCGGCGTTATGGTTGTTGTCTTCGTCATCATCATCATTACCATGGGCATGACCACAATGATAACGGCAAAGACAATAACAACGGTGGGGGGGGGGGGGATAGTAGTGACGATGATGATGCTGTTGATGATGAGGAGGATAACGACGATGAATATGATGGTGACCAGCAGGAAGAAGATGATGGTGGTGAGGGCAAGGGTGGTGATGATGAGGGTGGTGGTGATGATGATGATGATGATGATGATGATGATGATGATGATGATGACGACGACGACGACGACGACGACGACGACGACGATGACGATGATGATAGTAGTAGTGGTGGTGGTGATGATGGTAGTGTGATGGTGATGATGATAGTGGTGGTGGTGATGACGATGATGATAGTGGTGGTGGTGATGACGATGATGATGATGGTGGTAGTGGTTGTGATGGTCGTGGTCGTGATCGTTGTGGTGGTTGTGATGATGAGTATGATGATGATGACGCCGTAATCGCCCCAGGAAACCAAGTTCGCAATACGTCAACCTGTTGAGCAGCTACAGAATAAATTTTTGTAACGTAATATCTTTCTCAATTAAACGTCTGTCTATCTATATATCTATTTATCTATCTATTATAGGCGCGGTATAGCCGGATTGTCTAAAAGCTTGCTTTGCGACCACCTGGTCCCGGGTTCGATCCCACAGCGTGACATCTTGGGCGAATGTCATTTCTCTATAGCTTCCCATCGACCAATACTTTGTGAGTAAAGTTTGCTTGACGGAGACTGTGAAGAAGCCTGTCAGGTGAATTATTTTTTTAATTGATGAATCAGTTTTGTCACACACTGTGTCACACCCATTCTGCCTGTAAATTACGTTAAGAGTACACGGTTCTGTAGAATACTCAACCACTTACACGTTAGTTCAAGAACAGATTATTCAGTTGAACGAATAACTAAATCCTTAGTATCGAAGGACGGAGATCCACGATCAAATCTACGTATCGATCACAATATTTATTAATTAACGTGTCGAGCAATCTGTCTTATTATTATTCTGTTGGTGTTATTCCAGCTTCTTTATACTGTAATCATTGTGATTTTGCCCTAAGACCACCCTGTTCGACCAACCCTATGATTGTGGGTTAACATCACAGCTTTAATATTCTTTAATCTTCCTGCCTATCTTTTTGAAGATAGTATAATGTGTTTTGTAGGAGGTTTGGTTACTGTTTCTAGGATGTCAAGCGACTACGTACAAAATCCACCCACTCGTTTATATTCACATCATAAATACCCCTAATACCCTCAGAAAGAGGTTCTACATCCTATTTTTCAAACACTTCAAATCTCAAATTTCATGTCTATAAATGGAATTTATTTATGCCAACCAATTGGCGAGATAATCGATAACCACATAGAAGTTCAACTAGCTATTTTGAATATTCGTAGGCGGTGACCTGGCAGAGTGGTTACCGTGCCGGACAAAATATTAAGCTGCATTTCTTCTGGGTTTACTTTTTTAGTTCAAATGCTGCCAAAGTCGACTTTGACTTTCATCGTTTCGGGGTTGATGACATAAGTAGTTGGTAAGCACTGGGGTCGATGATATCGATATACTCCTTCTCCTTAAAACTGCTGGCCTTGTACCAAAATTTGAAATCATTATTTTGTATTATGGGGACTTAAACGAAACAACACTGGTTGTCAAGTAGTGTGCGAGGTCTAACAAAGCACAAAGACACACACACACACACACACACACACACACACACACACACACACACACACACACACACACACACACACACACACACACACACACACACACACACACACACACACACACACAC
>NC_142937.1:24423913-24446413 GCF_046866305.1 Octopus bimaculoides
CCTGCGCGCACACAAACACACACACGCACACATACACTTGAACACCTCTGATTAAAATCTATTTGACGGTAAGATCTCGAACGTTTTATAAATACTTGTGTTTGGTAGGGTTAAGTCAAATGCATTCTTTCACAGGCAGAATTTCATTATTTCTCTTTCCTTAACTGTCAATTCTGTTTTTTTTTTATTATTTCTTTCTTTCATTTTATTTCTTTTTTTTGAATAATAAATTGCTTCATTAATTCGAAATTTGAAATAAATAAATAAATTAAAGAGAATTTGTGTTCGATTTGGCTTCAGTGTCGTAAATAACGGTTTCACGTTTTGGCACTGCGCCAGCAGTTTTTGATAGATGGGTGTAAGTCGATTACATCAGCCCAGTATTTGACTGGTACTTATTTTATCCATCCCCGAAAATAAAAAAACACAAAGTCGACTTCAGTGGAATTTGAACTCAGAACGTAAAGACAGACAAAATGTTGGTAAGCATTTTGCCCGTGTGCTAACGATTCTGAAGCATACCAACTTCAATGCCCAAATCATTAATTTCTTATCTTTTTTTTTATCAATCACACTTTTTCTTTTTTCTTTTTTAATGCAACACTTTATTTTATTTGAACATTTAGATACAAAAAAAAACAGATAAGAAGAGAAAAGAAAAGAAAAAGAAAAAAGGGAAGAGAAAGCAGCGGAAGATGGAGGCAGAATGAGGGATAGGACACATATCCCAGAACAAATGGTGTGCTCAGCCACGCCCCACGGTAATGACTGCGTTGACATTGCCGCAGAGACTGGCCAGTGACACTCGCGGCAGCAGCCACTGCATTTCTCCGACGGATCGCCATTATCCCTATTTTGCGGAGTAAATCGGTAGTAAGAGATCCGAGAACAACTGGCGCAGTGTGACTAATCCATGAGGTTGGGAACCCAACTTCTTACCATACAGTCACGCATGCCCCTGTGAATTAATAAGCATTACAACTGGCAGTAACTTGAATGTCAAATGGTTGATTGACTTAACTCATTACTCAAAATGGCTGGCTTAGTGCCCGTGCGGGACATGAGAGGCTGGTTCTATTCCAGATTCGTTAGGACTTTTTTAAGTTGCATACTAAGGTCGATGTATTCGACGAGTCCCCACCCCACAACATTTCAGGTCATGTGCTTATAACAAAGGATTATTATCATTATTAAAGCGGCGAGCTGTCAGAATCGTTTCAATATCAGGAAAACGAATGCTGTCGATTGGTAGACATGTTAGAGCAGGGGTTTTCAAACTTTTTGACTTGCGGACCCTTATAAACGCTTATGAAATTTATACATAAATATTTGCTTAAAATAACATATATTTTTACATTTATTTATTTAACAGTATTTAACAAATAGATTTATCGTCAATTAAAGATTTCGATTAAAAAACATATATAAGATCAAATTGCCCATAAAAAGCATTTGCTGTCTACGGACCCCCTGTCTTGTCCTTGTGGACCCCCTGTGGTCCGCGGACCACAGTTTGAAAACCCCTGTGTTAGAGCATCGGATAAAAAATGTCTTGCAGTGTTTATTCCGATTCTAAGGCGGCGACCTGGCAGAATCGTTGGCGCGCCGGGCGAAATGCTTAGCGGTATTTCGTCTGCCGTTACGTTCTGAGTTCAAATTCTGCCAAGGTCGACTTTGCCTTTCATCCTTTCGGGGTCGATAAATCAAGTACCAGTTGCGCACTGGCGTTGATGTAATCGACTTAATCCCTTTGTCTGTCCTTGTTTGTTCCCTCTATGTTTAACCCCTTGTGGGCAATAAAGATATAAGAATCGTTAACACGTCGGGTGAAATGCTTAGTGGTATTTCATCTGTCTTTACATTCTGAGTTCAAATCCCGCCAAGGTCGACTTCGCCTTTCATCCTTTCGCGGATCGATAAATTGAATACCAGTTGCGTACTGGTTCGATCTAATCGACTGCCCCCCCCCCCACTCTCCAAAAATCTTGGGCCTTACACCTAGAGTAGAAAAGGATATTTATTCAGATCCTTTAACATTCTGAGCTCAAATCACGCTGAAGTTAACTGTGCTTTTTATTCCTACGACGTCGGTAAAAGAAAGAACTGCTCAAAGAATTGGTAATTTAGGAATAGATTTACAGCAGTTTCCAAGGAATTGGTTGAATCACTACCCTCGACCCCAATATTCTGACGAATACTTTAATTCTATCGACTCCAAGAAGAGGAAAAGTTGATCTCGGCAAGATTTGCTGTCAGACCGGTACTTAGTTTATCGACGCTGAAAGGATGAATGAAAGACAAAGTCGACCTCGGTGAAATTTGAACTCAGAACGTACAGACGGACGAAATGCTGTTTAGCATTTTGCCCGGCGTGCTAACGATTCAGCCAGATCACAACTTTATAGTTGCAATATGTTGTTGTTGCTGTAGTTATTATTGCTGTCATCGTCATCGTCGTCGTCGTTGTTGTTGTTGTTGTTGTTGTTGTTGTTGTTGTTGCTTCACTTGTAGTTGTTGTTGTTCCTGTTGGGTTTTTTTTTTTTTTTACTTGTTTCAGTCATTTGACTGCGGCTATGCTGGAGCACCGCCTTTAGTCGAGCAAATCGACCCCGGGACTTATTCTTTGTAAGCCTGGAACTTATTCTATCGGTCCCTTTTTGTCGAACCGCTACGTTACAGGGACGTAAACACACCAGCATCGGTTGTCAAGCAATGCTAGGAGGACAAACACACACACACAAACACACACACACACAAACATATTACATATACATATATACGACGGGCTTCTTTCAGTTTCCGTCTACCAAATCCACTCACAAGGCTTTGATCGGCCCGAGGCTATAGTAGAAGACACTTGCCCAAGATGCCACGCAGTGGGACTGAACCCGGAACCATGTGGCTGGCAAGTAAGCTACTTACCACACAGCCACTCCTGCGCCTGATGTTTTTTTTTTTTTTTTTTTCTTGTTTCCGTCGTCGTCGTCGTTCTTCTGTTCCGTTGTGGTTTGCGTCGATTGTGTTAACAGAGCAGCGAAGACTGTGACTATTGTTGCCAATGTCCATACCGAAGTTATTTGATGTTTTTGACGCTAATGCCTCTGCTCAATGCAGAGGATAAGGGACACTCGAAGTAAAGGGTGGGGGATTTCAAACTACGAAGATGATGATGATGATGAGGGCAACAGTGCCAAAGACGATGATAGTAACCAACAAAGACGACAACAACAAGGCTCGTGCAGATGGTAATGATGATGATGGTGGTGGTGGTGGTAGTGGTGGTGGCGGTAATAATCACAATGTTTATATTCCTGCTTGGAATTTATTGTTATAACAACGCATTTATATAGCATAATGCCCAGCTCTCCTTCAGGCATTACAGAGAATGTCCATTCAAACATCATGGACGCTAAATATTATCCGTTTATCAGTCACAGCCTAAATGCATATCTATCTTTCTATCTATCTATCTATCTCTCTCTCTCTCTCTCTCTCTCTCTATATATATATATATATATATATATATATATATATATATATATATATATATATATATATATATATATTGTGTGTGCTTTCTTTTCTGCTTTTGATTTTGTGTCACCGTATATTTATTTATTTTGTGAATAATAAATTGTCATACTTCTGCGATTTTTACTTTTATTTCAGTCTGAATTTCCAACGAATTTCTCTTCCTTTTTTTGTCCTATTTTCCTTACCTTTTTATTCATGCATTTAACTACCTATTAAAATCAATTCAAGAATTCTTTTACGTTATGTTATGGAGCAGCCATTATTGTCTGTTGTCGTCTGCCACTCTGCAGCACCATGTTCAACTGTTTCTAAACACAAACAGGTCTATTTAAAACATTTTTTTTTTTTTTTACGTTGCCAAATTTCTTTATCATTTCCTCATTGTGTTTGACTTCTTTAATCTGCCAATATTTCTTTGAAGGCATAGTTAGAAAATCATGCATTATCATGCATTTCCATATATTTTATTGTTACCTTAGTAGTGTTTCCTTTCTAGATTTTCTTCTTTATTCTGTTTTTTGTTTTTGTTACCTTCTGACGAATCTAATTCATGCTTACACATGCATAGAAATAGCAAACAATCTCTGCATAGACACATGTTAGCCACAGGTATTCAAGCATACATGCATAAACTACCATAATTTACATGTGCATGGCTGTCCACACCGGCACATACACATACACATATAGATACATATATGTATTATGTATGTATATATATATATATATATATATATATATATATATATGCATATATATATATGTATGTATGTATGTATGTATGTATAAGTGTATAGAAAGCTCTATAAAAAAACTGACCTTTGCATATACTCATGGACATATAGTATTATATGTCTGCAATGCGAGTTGAGATTTTTCTTTTTATATAAACTGGTTTATATGTTACCGTCTTTATGGAACAACTATTGTAAAGGGTTTTCCGCATAAGTACAGGTAGATACATCTACATGTATATGTGTGTTTGTGTGTGTGTGTGTGTATACACACACATACATACATAAACTACTACTTAGAATTACGTCTGCAAATATTCACACACTAAATAGTATATATCTACATAGTTATACATGCATTGATATATAAGTGTCGGCATATATAAAAGCACACTCATAGAAAAGCTAAATTCGGAGAACAGTCATTTTTATAGTGACTTATATACACATTTTTAATCATACTGTGTGCATGCCTGTGAACGGATGTACAATTAAATACGAATACAAACAACAAAACACGCATGCGCACCACTCAAATCTGTAAAATAAAGCATACGTCGTTATAAAGTCATTTACGCATAATTTTTTTTTTTTTTTAGCTCACATATTTTCATATCTTTTTTAAAATTAAGTCTTTGAAGAATTCTAACAGACTTTTGAAGCACAACATCAAGCATTTCAAAGACTCCAAGAACATAGTCGGATTTACAGACAAAACAGAAAACTGGTATTAGACAATCACATACACATATAAAAGACTTCTCTGCAGCAACATGCCAAATACGTAGAATAAAAACATTACTCCGTTCATTCGATATACATAGAAGTTTTGGCTTCTATATATATCGAACTAATGATGCATTCTACGTATATCAGATTTAGATACATATGATAGACTTGAAAGCCTACATTCTGCAGACCTCACAAGGCAATTGAAGATTAAATACAGGTTATTTAATTTTGCAAAAGCTAAAGTCCGTAGAGTAGGCAAAAGTTTGGAGAAAAAAATTTCGTCAGTACGAAAAAAAGCAACCACCTTTCTTGTACGGAATAAAACCTCATCTGTCGTTCAACATTTCGTTATTATCAGCAACCAACAATTCGACATTGTACAATTCTACCACGCATTAACTAGAACCTGGCACTCTGTCGGTTACGAAGACACGGGTTCCAGTTGATCCGATCAACGGAACAGCCTGCTCGTGGAATTAACATGCAAGTGGCTGAGCACTCCACAGACACATGTACCCTTAACGTAGTTTTCAGGGAGATTAAGCGTGACGCAGAATGTTGGCCAGTTGAAATAAATGTATCACTCAATTTTGCAAGCTGAGTGAAATAAGGTTTCTTGCTCAAGGATACAACGCGCCGCCGGGGATCGAACCCATGACCTTACGATTTGGACCCGAATACTCTAACCACTTAGCCAGGTGCCTTCACGCATTAACTACAACAATACTTCATTATTTACATTATTTACTTTTGACGGATATTTGTCCTCATCTCGTTTGTTATTAACACAACGTTTCGGTTGTTTTACCCTCCAGCTTTCATCAGGTGTCTTGGGGAAATTTCGAACCTGGGTTCTCATTATCATGGGTGATGGTGGTGGTAACAGCAGCAACAATAACATCTTCTGCTTGTTGTTGTTGTTTAGTACTTGATCAACCATGAGCATCCCTTTATTGTTCAACACTGGTCCAATCTACCTATCTACAAAGTTCGACCGAAATGACAGCTTCACGAAAATTACTTTTATCAGAAAACGCGTTCCAGCAATTACCATTCCGTCTTTTTTATATATCATTTAATAAGTGTGTAATGTCTCGTAGTGTTATTTCTATTTTTATTCTCTGCCTTGTGTATGTATTTTTTTTTTTTTTATATATCTGTTTGCAAAACGTTTATAATTCCCAAAGTACCTATTATTACAAAGAAGATAGTTTTTAATCACCACATTAAAGTTATCTATTATAGTTTCTCACATCATTTATTCGAATTTAGACTCTCTCTCTGTTTCAGATCTTTATATATTTATGTAGTTTCTCCATTTCCTTTATTATTATTTTCCTTATTAAGGCGGCGAGCTAACAGAGTTTTTGGCCCGCTGGACAAAGTCCTTAGAGGTATTTTGCCCGTCTATACGTTCTGAGATCAAATTCTGCTGAGGTCGATTTTTCCTTTCATTCTTTCGGAGTCGATAAATTAAGTACTAGGGAAACACTGGGATCGATGTAATTGACTAGTCCCCTCCCGCTAAATTTCGGGCCTTGTGCCTAAAGTAAACTGAATTTTTTTTTATTATTATTATTATTATTATTATTATTATTATTATTATTATTATTACTATCATTATTATTATTAGGAGTGGCTGCGTGGTAAGTAGCTTGCTTACCAACCACATGGTCCCGGGTTCAGTCCCTCTGCGTGGCACCTTGGGCAAGTGTCTTCTGCTATAGCCTCGAGCCGACCAAAGCCTTGTGAGTGGATTTGGTAGACGGAAACTGAAAGAAGCTTGTCGTATATATGTATATATATAAATATATAAATGTGTGTGTGTGTGTGTGTGTTTCTATGTCTGTGTTTGTCCCCCGAACATTGCTGGACAACCAATGCTTTTGTTGTTATTATTATTATTATTATTATTAGTAGTAGTAGTAGTAGTAGTAGTAGTAGTAGTAGTATGAGTATTATCATTATTGAGTGAGAGGGCAACGAGAGCAGCGCTTGCCATCAAAGTGGAGCTGGGGTACAAATATCACAACCATATACGCGCAAGATGGTGACCTCATATCAAGATAAACGGAGCATGACCTTACAGGTGGTGGTGGGGGCAGTTAGAATTTTTCTTCAGACTGCATAGCCCATCCCCCTTAATAAGGGTTGTTTAAGGATGATGAAAGAATCACCCATCTTTCCAGAGGTGAGTTATTCTAACTCCAAAACATAAGGCTATAATGATCCCCCACTACTTTTGCTCGTGATCAGAGAGCCATATATCGTCAGCCACCAAGGCACATGCTCAACCTGTTAAGATCAAGCAACTGACAAGCAAACCTGTGGTTTTGAGCAGAATATGTTGTAGCCCATCTTTTATACCAAGAAAAAACATGTACACGGTTTTGTTGAAGCATTCTTGGCTTTAAGGGTATCTCGAATGGCCTGGGTGGATACCAACTTTCCGAGTTCTTTTACAGGGTTTCGGAAAAGCTGAAGGACCGCTGCAATAAGCGTGTAAATCTGAAGGGGGAATGTGTTGAATAAATTTTCTTTTAACCAAAGCCATGAACTTTTCAGCACTCTCTCATACATGCTAATACTTCCTATTATTTAAGATCAGAAGCCATGCGAGCCACTACTTGGTATTGCGTCAGGGCATTTCAGAGACCGTGTGAGCCACTGTTTAATTTTATGCGAGTTACTATTGCATTACCACGTGTACCTCTGTGCTCTTGAAAAGTGTTTAATATTGTCTTTTGAGGATGTAGTATTATGTTCGTGTACTACATGAGATTTGTTTTGCTGCGAGGTTTCGTTTGTTGTTTCTGATGTTCTTTTAATGTTTTGTCTGTGGTGTACAGTATGTGTAATTCCAGCTGTATTATTTTATACTGTAATATTTATGCTTAATATACTGTGTGATTGTGGTTAAGTGTTTTATTAATGGTCGGCGATTGGGTAGAGTATGTGCTGTGTTGCTTGTGTTATTTTGTTTGGTGTTCATTGTGTTTTATATATGTGTTTTAGAGTTCCATGTTGAGTATAAGGCATGAGTAGAGTATTTGTAATTTCAGTTGTGTTATTTTGAGTGTATATATAAAGCGAGCGTGGGTTGTGTTATGGTGGTAATCTCTCGTAGTCCAAGAAAGACGGTTTTGTAATCTCTTGCTGAACAACCTACATAAATGATTTATTTATAGTGATCAAATGCTTAGGGTGTACTTTAGGTCATTCATTTCATCAAATCGATGTTGCCTGAACAGGTGCACGGTGTACCACACGTCAAGTGTTGAAGTGACTGCAGATCAACTTGAGATGAAGTGTTTTGCTCAGGAATTAAAACCACGATCTCGCGATCGTGAATGTCAAACCCTAACCACTAGGCCATGCCCCCTCATATAACAACTATATAACATCGAGTAATAAGTTGTTGGTGTTATTAGTTGTTAACTATGTAACAGTGTATTTGTGCAGAGATATTTATCAGACATTTTCATTTCATTTTTTCATAATTATACCCGGAGGGTTTGCATTGATCTCATTTCAATTCTGGTTATGTATCGTATTTGGTACATATTTCATTTGTCTTTCTTTCATTTGAAAATCAGACCTGTTTCAGGTTTTATTTCAAAGCTTTTGAACCATTTTTGACTTTCGCCCCGGCTTACTTCAACTCCGTCCTATCTTGTAGAGTATTAGCCACAGAGAGTTGTTTCACTTCCATGATTCCGGGTTCAGTCCCACTGCGTGGCACCTTTATTCACCCACTAATCGAATTAGTAGCGTGTAATACCTATTTTTAGCAATTAACTATTACCATTAAAGCTTAATAAAATATTTAATAGCTTAATTACACCTAACTTATTCTAAAATTTATATATTGACATAGGATTGGGGATAGGAATGGGAGCGGAACGAAAACGGGAACTGAACAGGGAACGGGATGGGACATGAAACAGTGTAAGGGAACGGAACTGGAAAAAAAACCCCGATTTTCCGGGTATTACCGGGCAGTTCAGATAGTACTTACATACATGCATATATACATACATGTGTACATGTATGTATAAGTTTTTTTTTCATAATAAGCAAATGTAATGTAATTTATTTCTGACGTCTTCTGATAGCTGTCGTAAATTTAGCATTATTCAATCATTTTTATTTGATTTTAGTAAAAGCTAAATAACTGTATTATAGATAGTATTGTATAAATCGAGTGTGATGTGTGCGCTTGTGTGTGTGTGTGTGTGTGTGTGTGTGTGTGTGTGTGTGTGTGTGTGTGTGTGTGTGTGTGTGTGTGTGTGTGTGCATTGCTTTAAGCGTCTTTGACAGCTAGTTACAAACAGGAAGTTAGTTGCAAGTCTTTTAATAAAACTTTAGAATTTCTGCATATTTAATACGTCACTTATTGGAATAAAGGTCAGGTACACTATATTGCTGTCAGAGAAAAGGATGATTTTTTTTTTCCTTAAAAGATAAAGACTAGCCTGCTTTGGCATCTGACAGAATGTTTAAATCTAAAAATAATAATAATAATAAACCTTTATCGAAGCAGTTTATTTGAATGCCTCAGTCGAAAATAAGAAAGAAACTTATTCAGCAACAATTTATTTCAATGTATGTTTCGATCTGAAAATATACGTCTTTTACAAAATTGTTTTGAAATTTTTCCATTCACATGAAACTAAATATTTACCGTTTAAAAGGCAGAAAAAAATAGTATATTAAATCCTGATTCTCTCTTTGAAATTTATCTACGTTGCATTTGTTTTGTTTTGTTTGTTTTTTTTTGTTTTTTTTTAAACCTTTACCTATCCCGTGTATCGCATGTGGCACACATGACATGTCTCCCTGACATTCGGGTATCGTATATGATATACATTCCCAATTTTGCTTCAAGCAACAAAGTCTTGTTGGCACTCCGTCGCTTACGACGTCGAGGGTTCCAGTCGATCCGATCAACGGAACAGCCTGCTCGTGAAATTGACGTGCAAGTGGCTGAGAAATCCACAGACACGTGTACCCTTAACGTAGTTCTCGGAGATATTCAGCGTGACACAGTGTGACAAGGCTGGCCCTTTGAAATACAGGTACAACAGAAACAGGAAGAAAGAATGAGAGAAAGTTGTGGTGGAAGAGTACAGCAGGGTTCGTCACCATCCCCTGCCGGAGCCTCGTGGAGCTTTAGGTGTTTTCGCTCAATAAACACTCACAACGCCCGGTCTGGGAATCGAAACCGCGATCCTATGACTGCGAGTCCGCTGCCCTAACCACTGGGCCTTTGCGCCTCCACCAAGCAATAGAGTAACTCAGGATTTATGAAAGTAAAGCTTTGTATTACTCAGAACGTAAGAAACACGGGATAACTAAAATCCCGAAAATAAGCAAGGGCGCTTAGGGAAAACTTAGGAAAATGTCTCGGGTAGGCAAAGGGTTAAGCAAACAGACACTCTGAATTTAGAACATGTTTTCTGCACGGATAAAGATGCATTTGTCCTCACGTGAATGTCACAAAAATAATCTCATTTACTTGACTTTCCAAAATCATAGGTCAACGTGGTTTATTAGCTCCACTGACCTCAACCAATCACCCAGAATCGATATGGTGATATGCATTACATCTGATTTTATATTATAACCATAGTTAACCTCTTTCAATCACAAGCTTCGTCGCAGTTATATGATCTTCTTCAAATCACATCAAATCTTCCTCTATCCACGCCATCAAATTTTTTTTTAAAGATCACATTAAGTATTGTAGTCCTAGATACACTGCACCTGAATAAAAGACAGGGTAATCGAGGCTTGAATAAAACTTTTCGATCAGGGATGAAAGACAAAACAAATAAAACATCGAAAACCCGCATGTCTAACGGCCAACGTTGTTTCTGAAAAGGGTAGGGTCTCACTGGATTAAACACTGGCTTTTCTAGCATAAGGAGCTGAACTCAGCTCTACAAGCTAAAGGGATACTCTTCAATTTTACTATGCCACCACTGCTTGTAAGGGATGATTGCATTTATCCTTGGTGCATTCCTAAAGTTAGCGCGGCTATTTGAGGGCCAAGTGGATTGACTTTGGTCATAATGCTGCATTAGTAACTGGTACCGTATCGACATGATCATCTGAAGCACTCGCTGTAGAAAAAGCTATATCCTGGGATAATCCTAAAAATCGAGTTTGAGGAATCATTTCACCGCGACCTTACATCCGATTGTATGATATTCACAGTGATAGTATAAAGACATAAAGACGTGCTTACATGCGAAGACATATAGAAGCACACTCATGCGCACGCAAGCATACACACATGTATTCATATACACACTTTTATGCATATAGAGTCATTGGCATACTTCCTGCAGGAATATATATTCGCGCCATATTTAGATATACAAAGGTGGATAAACTGATAGATTCAGAGATAAACTGAGATAGATAGATATATATATAGATAGATAAATAGATAGATAGATAGATAGATAGATAGATAGATAGATAGATAGATACATACATACATACATACATAGATAGATAGATTGTGGAGGGATGGATAGGTAGACAGATAGACAGACAGAGGACGGCGGAGAGTGACAGACAGACATACAAACTGATAGAAAGATGGATAGATAGATAGAGAGATAGATAGATAGATAGATAGATAGATATTTGGCTCCAATTTTAAAAAAGGAAAATCTTATTTTCAAGTGGGTGAGTTTTAAATCAGATTGGTTTTCTTCTGATCTGCTGGAGAATTACATAAGAAGTTATTTTGTTTCTACTTAAGTCCACACAAATCTAACCGGATAAAATCAGGCAATTCCTCTCATCCACTTTCGTTGAAACTTCAGTTAATAATTATTATTATTATTATTATTATTATTATTTTATGTTTGACTTTTGTTTTGCATTTGTACAAGTTGGATCCAAGTCTCACCCAGAGACCTCAAGAGACAACAAGTTAGAAGTTCATGTAGGTGTTATGCCTAGGGTACCATATATTTGGATTTGTACAGTTTTGTTCAAGTGAATGTTTAAGAAACCATAAGAAAATTATGTTTGCTTTAAAATTTGAGATCACATAGACAGTATTTTACGTAGGATATGGGCAGTTCCCATGAGCACTATCTTTTGGACTTCAGCCATTTTGGGGTTTCCTGGTATCTGAGCTAGGTAGTAATCAGCCCGTTTCGCTGTCATTCCCAGGGCACCTATGACAATAGGTATTGTTTTCGTCTTCAGATTCCACATTTTGCTAATTTCTATTTCAAGATCTTTATATTTGCTCAGTTTTTGGTAGGTCTTGACAGATACGTTTATATCAATTGGGACAGTCATATCAATGAGGAGGCATGATTTTTGTCTGAAGTCTTTCAGTATGATATCTGGCCTATTTGCGTCTATCTTTCTGTCAGTTTGAATGGTGAAGTTCCAGAGGAGTGCAATGTGATCATTTTCAAGTACTGGGGGTGGTTTGTGTTCCCACCAGTTTTTATCATGGGGCAAGTCCAGGTTTTTGCATATTACCCAGTGAATATATTGTGCAGCTCTATCATGCCTGTTGAGATACTCTGTAGGCGCAAGCAGACTGCACATGGAGACAACATGATCGATGGTCTCATTTTGTTGTTGGCATATACGACATAATGGGGAGCTGCCGTTCTTTAATATGTTGGCCTGGTAGTTCTTTGTAGGTAGGCATTGATCTTGGGCTGCTATGATAAACCCCTCTGTTTCTGATTTCAATCCAGAGGCCATTAACCATTGGTGGGTAAGGGCTTTGTCAATATCTGCATTATTCGCTCTCTTTGGGTATTTGCCATTGAGAGGTTTTCCATGCCATTTTTCAGTCATAATAGCTAAGGCAGCAATTTTAGCACGGGTTTTCAAGCGCTTAGCTTTTTCTGTAGGTGTTTCTAGTTCGTCTAATTCTTGAATTTGTTGCAATTGGAATTCACTTAGATATTCCTTTGCCTGTTTTGTTACTGAGTAAGATGCTTTCTTGCTTTCATATTTTAAGACAAGTTTTAGCATCCAGTCCTCAGAGTTTTTCATATAGGTGTCTAGGCCAATTGTGGCTACCTTCATTGATAATGCCAGCTGTAGTAGTCCTCGACCTCCCTCTTTTCTTGGCAGATAAAGACGTTCTATATCTGCCTTAGGGTGGTGCATTCTATGCATTGTCAACAGTTTTCGTATTTTTCTGTCAACATTACATATTTCAGTAATTGACCAGTTAACGATGTTGAAACTGTAAGTCACGACTGGTATGGCTAGAGCATTGATCGCTTCGATCCTGTTTCTCGCGTTCAGCTCTGTCTTCAGTATTGCTCTCACCCTGCGATAACATTCTCTTCTGATCCTTTCCCTCATCACTGAGTGCTTGATATTGTCCCCTTCAATTACCCCTAGGTATTTGTAGCTCTCCGCTGGTTCTAACTCTTTTATGACATTTTGCTGGTCAAGGTTCACATTAGATGTATTTGTCATTTTTCCTTTGATAAAGATAGCTTTTGCACATTTATCAAGGCCAAATTGCATCCTGATGTCATCACTGAATTGTTTAACAATCGCTAGTAGGCCTTTGAGTTGTTGGTCATTTTTTGCAAAGAGCTTTAAATCATCCATGTAAATGAGATGATTTATATTTTTATCAAATATTTTATAACCATACTGTGCATCATTGAGCAATTTTGAGAGCGGTATTAGGGCTAGACAGAAGAGGAGTGGTGATAGTGAGTCACCCTGGAAAATGCCACATGAAATTCTTACATCTCCAGCATTTAGAGATTCATTGTCATTGTTCAACATCAGTGTGGTTCTCCATGATCTCATACTTACAGATAAAAAGTTTCGCAGAGTAGGAGCTATTTTATACATTTCCAGACATTTCCTAATCCAGCTATGTGGTAGGCTATCAAAGGCCTTTTTATAGTCTATCCAGGCTATTGACAAGTTTTTGTGTCGCTTGTGACAATCTTCTAAGATCATCTTATTGATGAGTAGCTGATCTTTACAACCATAAGATCCACGTTTACATCCCTTTTGCTCATTAGGGAATATGCTACTTTCTATTAAAAAACTATAGGTGTACTCGGTTAGGACAGATGTTAGCGTCTTATACATTGTTGTTAAGCAGGTTATGGGGCGATAATTTTTTGGTTCGTTTGTTTCCTCATTTTTTGGAAGCAGGAATGTTAAACCATTAACTAGCCAAGAGGGCATCAAACTAGGGTTTTGCAAAACATCGTTGTAAAGTTTTGTTAGCAGTTCATGGCTTTCTGGGAAGGCATTCAACCAGAAGTTAGGAATTTTATCCTTTCCTGGAGACTTCCATTTGCTTGACCTCCTGAGAGCAGATCTTATATCTTCTACCCTGACCCCCTCCCACTTTTGCTCCTCTAAGGAGTCTAGGTCTGTAGCTATTCTATCAATCCAAGGGGCCTTTTCATTGTGTGTTTTATCTTCTGCCCAGATTTTATTCCAAAATTCTTGCACTTCTTCTTTTGATGGGACAGACTTTATTGTTACTGGTGTTTTCCCTATCTTCCTGTAGAAATTTTTGGGGTTATTTTTGAACATGTTATTATCTCGGAAGAATTTAACACGCTTTTCATACCTTGCTATGCGGGCAGCTTTAGCACATACCTTTTGCTTGATGGTTTCTATGGTGGCATCAATGTCAACTATGGTTTTCATGTTATATTTTTTCTTTAGTTTTTGGGTCTTTGTAGGTTTGATACTCTTGTCAAATTTAAGGTTTTTCAAACATTCTATGTCAGATCTAAGCAGCTTAATTTGGTGTTGAATGCGTTCTTGCCAAGAAGGCTTTTTGTGGGAGTGTTGTCTTTTTCTAATCTTTTCACCACATAGAATCGTTGAGATTCTTGCGGATGCATAGTACAGGTGGTTGAGATCTGTAATATCAACATCATTAGCTGAAATTATATCCTTAAGTGCAAGGCGGATTTTACCAATTATTTTCAGGTTTTGGTTAGAATTGCGAATTTTGGGGAGAGTGTCGCGTTCATTCATACTAGTTTCTTTAATTTTCAGCCATTCAATCATGATTTGATTTTTTAGATCATGTAGTTCTGTTGCGTCGATTTCTGTATGACTTCCTTCATCTATTTGATTTTCACCTGCCTTAGTGTTTATGGTTGGTTCAGAGAGTATTTTATTTTGCCTATCAGTTACCTTAACTCTTTCAATTATTACTGTATTTTCATCAGCCTTGGGCTGGTTTATAATTATTTCCTCTGTAGTATCTTCTTTAGCTGCAGTTTCATTCTTTTTATCCTTTACTGCTTGCTTAATTTGGTCAATCTCTACTTCAGTTAGTAATTTTTTTTTTATAATGTTTCTTCTGACGTTGGCAAGTTTATTACTGTCTATGTAGGGTCTTACTGCAAGGTGTTTCTGTCTCCAGTTTAAGTAGGTTTGTACAGTATTAGATTTATCTGTAGGGAAATATATGGCACGGTAGAAGGCTCTAAGAACTTCTTTATTATCTTCCCTAGACCATTTTTCATTCTTTTTCTTTTGGTTATTTGATGACGAGCATGGATGGCCATCTGTTGGAATATTCCGGTTGTGGGGTACTTCCAGCTCCTGTGTGTCGGGAAGATTTGAACCAGTAGCAGATTTCTCGTCTCGGATCTGGTTCATTATCCGAGTAAGTGGTCCTTTATAATCCGGTCTATGACCATTGCGGTTTATATTTTGTTTTATTACCAGTGAGGCATAACAAGCTTCGACGTTGACGCTAGGGGACGGATCTGTCTGTTTAGGGTAAGTTTTTTGAGACAACACCGTCTCCGAGCTTTCGTGACGTAGCTTCTTAAGGTTAGCAGATCTATTTCGAGTGAGTGGCCCTTTGTGATTCGGTCGATAACCACTCTGGTTTGTGATCTGCCTTGTTATCATTGAGGCATGACGAGCTTTGGCGTTGACATTCGGGGACGGATTTGTCTGTTTAGGGTCAGTTTTTTGAGACAACACCGTCACCGAGTTCTCAGCATGTAAACATTGCTCGTAGCGTAGTTTTTTAAGGCTAGCAGATCGGTATTCATCTGTATTTTTTTTGTTGATAGATTTATCTCCAGGCATAGTGTATTTTTGTGTGTGTGTGGCGTTTTAAACTTATGAATGGTTCACTGTCTGTATTTGTTCACAAAATGAAAATAAACAAAGAAGAAAGAAAAAAAGTTTTGGTTTTGCTTCGTTTGTGATATGTGTTTTCGTATCCGTAAGTGTGTCCTGTGATTTTTACGTAGTTCTGTAAACATTAAGATGCATGTGTAGTTCTATGGGTATCAAAACGTATATATCATTGTGTACACGTTCAAGTGTATGCGTAATTATTCAATATATGTACTTACTATTTTGTTCCATTTCTTTTTTTTATATAGTTTGTAAACTTTCCGGTGTTGGTTTTGCGTGTGTGATCGCACGTGTTTCATTGAGACATCGTGCATAGGAGGTCCTGTGCTTTGTATTGCAGTGAAATTTCATTTTTTAAGAATAAAAAATATTCTTAAAAAAATTATCTTCGTTAAAAGACCGCTTCCTTCAAATCTTCCACCGGTTCTTTTGGCTAATTCCATCGATGTTATTGGATTAGATATGTTTTTGTATAGGGAGCCCGGTGTAGCACATCCATGTTGTTATTCAGCCCGGTGCTATCTTCTGTTATTCCTTATTATTATTATTATTATTATTATTATTATTATTATTATTATTATTATTATTATTATTATTGTTGTTGTCGTCATGAGCTGAAAGTTTGCCAAAGAAAATATATACGCGTTGTCTTCAAATCTTTTTACCACTTAAAGCTTTATTTTTTTAATTAATCTTTTATCTGTCATCTATTATCTTTTACATGTTACAGCTATTAGACTGCAGCCATGCACGAGCACCGCTTTGAAGAATTTTTTTTTTTTTTTTGTCAAATGAGTCGACCCCTGCACTTTTTCTTTTCAATTTTATTTTTTTTAAATCTGGTTCTTATTCTATCAGTACGTTTTGCTGAACCGCTACGTTAAGGGGACGTAAATACACCGACACCGGTTGTCAAGAAAGAGAGATGGACAGACGGAAAGAAAGAAATATGGACAGACAGAAAGAAAGAAAGATGGACTGACAGAAAGAAAGAAAGAAAGAAAGAAAGAAAGAAAGATGGACGGACGGAAAGAAAGGAAGAAAGGATGGATGGATGGATGGATGGATGGAAGGAAAGAAAGAAGAAGGAAAGAAGGAAGATGGAAAGAAAGAAAGATGGACAGAAAGAAAGAAAGAGTGAAAGAAAGAAAGAAGAGGTGAGGGAGACAACGAATCCATCTCAGTACTGGACTAACACTTTACTGACCGCGAAAGGTAGAAAGACAAAGCTGTCTTCAATTTCATCTGAAATCGGGGCGTGGAAAGGCGTTGGAAATACAGCAAGGCATGCAATCCGATGGTCTGAGAATAATTCTTCCATTTCACTGCTTTGGTATAGAATAAATATATAAGTATAGTCGCCCATACACAGTCTGGGGTGGGGGAAAAGGCGGGGTAAACAACATGGCTGGAATGACTTTGATCAAAAGTCTACAAAGTGCGAGATGACATGGCGCTTGAAACATCAACGCAAATACGTGCGAAGCATATTACTTAACTGTCATTTGCATATATGTATGAATGTATATCTATCTATCTATATATATATATATATATATATATATATATATATATATATATATATATTTCTTTTACCAATCTATTGTTTTTATTTTTCATTCCCTTTCGAAATTATCCCTAATTTTTGTGGTATGTAGTCTTTTGCTGCTATTTCTAGCGAGTAGATGTCCTATTATAGGCATCTCTGCATTTTAAATGAATAATACATAGTCTATTGACTGTTTTTTTACTCTCGCTAGACCACTGGTGGTAAATAAAATTTCTAAAATTTTTTTGCTACCCTATAATTTATTAATATATATATATATATATATATATATAAAGAGAGAGAGAGAGGGAGAGATAGATAGATAGATAGATAGATAGATAGATAGACAGATACATATGTACATATATATGTATGTATATGTATGTGTGTGTGTGTGTGTGTGTGTGTGTGTGTGTGTGTGTGTGTGTGTGTGTGTGTAGGTTGCTGGTCAAAAGTTACTCAAAATTAAAAAGACCAAGAGAAGAACGTACATACATAGAGAGGTGGGTATGTGTGTAAGTATGTATGCATGCATATATGTATGTACTACGTATGTATGTATGTAGGTAAGTAGATAGATATAAAGATAGATAGATAGGTAGATAGATAGAGTGCTTTAAATGGATATCATATTGATTTCATATTTTGGCATAGGGCCAGCAAATTCGGGGAGGGGTAAGTCGATTTCATCGACCTCATTACTCAACTGGTACTTATTTTATCGAGTCTGAAAAGATGAAAGACAAAGTCGACCTTGACGGCATTTGAACTCAGATCGTGAAGACGGATGAAATGCCGCTAAGCATTTTGCTCGGCACGCTAACGATTCTGCCATTGACATTGATAGATACACACTCACACAAACATATACATATGTGTACGTGTATTTATGTAATTGTGCATGGAGTGTAATATATAATTTCTACTCTAGGCACAAGGCCTGAAATTGTGTGTGGGGGGGGGGCAGTCGATTAGATCGACCTCAGTACGCAACTGGTACTTAATTTATCGACTCCGAAAGGATGAAGAGCAAAGCCGACCTCGGCAGAATTTGAATTCAGAACGTAATGGCAGACGAAATACCGCTAAGCATTTCACCCGGCGTGCTAACGTTTCTTATTTCTTTATTGCCCACAAGGGGCTAAACATTGAGGGGACAAACAAGGACAGACAAAGGGATTAAGTCGATTACATCGACCCCAGTGCATAATTGGTACTTAATTTATCGATCCCCGAAAGGATGAAAGGAAAAGTCGACCTCGGCGGAATTTGAACTCAGAACGTAACGGCAGACGAAATAACGTTAAGCATTTCGCCCGGCGTGCTAACGTTTCTGCCAGCTCACCGCCTTATGGAGGGTAACACATAGAACCGGTGAAAAGAATGGATTATGCGCGAGGCAACAAGAAGGGTTCTTAGAAGAGTTTGCTAAGTTCTAACGCCATCATTTACTTGACACAGCCAAGAGGGTATCATTACTTTTTCTCTTTTCTTCACTAAGAGACGAAAGATGAGCGACCGAAACGTAAGATTATTCACACTACACAGTAACTGAACTTACCAAATTTTTCAAGAAGCCCTTCCATGATTTTTATGTATCCTGCTACGTTTTTTGTTAAGTTAATAACTCATCAACCTCTTCGCAGAGTTTATAGGAGTTACATTCCGGAATTACATTCGCAAAGTCTATGGGAGTTACATAAATCTGGAGCTCAGAGAATCAATGAAGGTGCCAGCAACATCTGACTGTGTCTTTCCAAAAACGAAGAACACTCACAGCCCTTTTCCAATGCATAATTTTACAAAGGTTCATAGCAGTGGAACGGCAGATATGTAAAAGAGTCGGGCAAAACTCTCCACTTCATTTGCTACGGATCTTCAAATTTTGAGTTCAAATCCTGCTGATTTCGACTTGTTTTCGTCTTTCTAGTGTCGATAAAACAAACCTCCATATCAATAATTGTGGTTCGACTTAATTAACCTGTCCCTCCTCTATATTTTTCGTTATGTTGATTAGAAAAGTTGATTAAAAATTGTTGATTAGAAAAGTTTGCAAGAAGTAGCTCCCCGAATATTTCTTGATTTTGTTTCTTTTTTCAGGGACGTATCTGTCTTGCTATAAAGTAACTGGCCCTTCAAGATGTGTTATAAAACTTATCAACAGAGTTGTCATGTAATATCCATTTTCGGACATTGTGTCTATTTTTCAGATTAATTCTTGCAAAGAAAAAGAAAAAACCTTTTTCTTCTTGTATTTTTTTCTCCTTGAATAATAGATTTATTCCATCATTTTTAATCTGCACCATAATTGAGTCGAACATAGGGAAAAGGGATTTTGCGGGGTTCATGTTACTTACTTGACATTTTAAAATCCCCATTTATTGGTGTTTAATTGATACTTGTGTTTTAATCGGGTAAAAATAATGCTAAGGGATGCTGCTTTTACTATAGCAAAAGGGCGTCCCTTAGTATATTTTTAATAATCTTAGCATCTTTTTAGTAATCTTAACTTTTTAGTAATCTTAAGAGTTTAAGTTAATAAAAAGCGGGACACTAATGATGACAAACAGTGTTACAAAAGGAAAACGAATAAGGAAGAAATATAAGAAAAATGATTAGGAAAGTCAGTCCGAGTTATTATATGGAAGAGTAATGATGCAGTGTGCAAGTGTTGTAATTGTGTACAAACAAACATGTACAGATCAGCTCTAATTGAGCATGAAAAATTTGTAAAGTGTAAAAAGAATATTAAATAGTTTTGTAAACTCAAATCAAATTTCAAATATATTTAGGAAAACTAGAAACCAAAACATTGAAGTAAAAATAATTTGAAAATAAATATTGTGAACAAAGACTAAAAAAATGTCACAGCAGTAATCGATCACCAAATTAATTTAATCAAAAGTTGCGATAGAGGAAATGTACTTGAAATGTTAAGTTACATCGAACAAAATGCATTAGTTCAATCAAGGATATTACTGCTCTGGTTGTGCGTAAAGAATTAGTTGAAAATTTACAAAATGAATATGCTAGTATGTGAGGAAGTATTCCTACAAGCGCCGGAGAGTGCAGTCTCTTATTTTAGGGATAATTCCACTTTTTTTTATTACCCACAAGGGGCCAACACAGAGGGGACTTTAGGAATAATTCCAGATGCATCGACAACTGGCAAACTGAAAATATTTTAACAATAAATGACATTTATGTAAATCATTATATTGAATTCTAGACAAAGAGCAAATAATGTCTGTGCGCGTTGATATTTATATAAATAATTCCATTGAATCTGGCATAGAAAGTGAATTATGCTTGTGAGCAATATATTTCAGCATGTTGGAGATTCGAGTATATAATATACTTTGTTTTTTCCTGACAAAATATGTTTGTTTACTGGCCTTTTAATTTAACTTTCGTAATACCTAAACAATTACTGTGTGGAAGATGCATATTAGCCATCCAAACACAAACTGTTAACTTCAGTTAAATATTTATTTATTATCTGGTGTCGCAGTTGGTGAGACACAAATTTTGACGCCAATAATAAATGTTTCAGTGAAGTTAACAGTCATTGTGTGTTTTTGAATTGTTGATATGCATCTTCAATTCTGTAATTGTTTTAGTTTCAAAACATAGTCTCAGATCAAATCGCTTGCCAGACAACAACGTTCCCGAAATTTCAAATACCGGAAACTAAAACTTGTACTGCATTTGTGCCACCATTGACATGATTACAAGACGATTCAATAATCAAGTTTTAATCAACTCAATGGAAGTACCTACAACGAAGGATTTGCCTTCTTAGTTATGGCTCGTTTGTTGATTAGGAGGACATATAAAGAGATAACCCTGCTGCAATGAGAGGATCTCAAAGCGTACCTTGTGTTAAATGATTAGCAAGAAGATTTACAAAACCCGTACCTCTAAATAATACTAAATGATATGATTCAAGACAGTCATTATGCTTTAACTTCATTTTGCTTCCCATATATTGGTTTCAAAGTTTGACACAAGTAGTTTCGAAGGAGGGGGCAAGACAATTACATCGACCGCAGTGTCCAGTTGTAACCTATTTTATCGACACCGAAAGGATGAAAGGCAAAATTGACCTCGGCGGAATTTGAACTCAGAACGTAAAGAAGAACGAAATGTCGCTAAGCATTTTGTCAGACGCGCCAACGATTCAACAATCTCGCGGATTTTTTACTTCCCAAATATTATCTTGAATATCGTGTCCATAAATGTAGCTTTTCAGGCTTCAAATCCCAACTTCAACAAAATATTTTAAAACCTTTCTTAAGAAGTTATATACTATAAAAAATTTTATAAAAATTTCCAGCCACGAAACTACCATGAGACTACGCGAAAGTTTTTAAAGTGACTCGAAATGCAGCAGCGTAAAGATAGAAACGGGGATGACGAAACGATGTTTTTAATGTTTCATAGAAATTATAAAACAGGTTGATGAAAGAATTGATAAGAAAAGTAGATCTATAACTATGAAATATGTAAAATACTTTGGTGTAAATGCTACGGTAACTGGAAGTGCATCTGGAATGAAGCCAAAGCATGGTATAAGATATTCATATAGAAATTAGACTCTCTCATTCATAGTCGTGGTGGTATGCGTTAAAAGAGGACAACAGCACAGCACAGATACAAATCTGGTAAGTATGACTGACACAGAGGGTTTGCCAGAAGAGACCTACTTCAAATAATGTTTTGTTTTGTTTTGTTTTGAGTGATGTTGCTATTGTAGGATTGTTATTGCAAGGAATATCCCGTATTATCTGAAATTAAACT
>NC_142937.1:24452779-24490279 GCF_046866305.1 Octopus bimaculoides
TTGTCAAGCGATGTTTGGGGAGGGAGACAAACACACACACACACACACACACACACACACATACATACATATATATATATATATATATATATATATATATATATATAAGCAATGTTAATTCTCTAAATGAAGTATTAACAGTAACTGCACGATAAAGTGTAGTATATTGCCACTTAAGTGTGGCTGACCCCTAGGGGTGGATGTTACTGTTGCTTTTAGCCCCAGGAGGACATCTCCTCCAGCTGGCTTATCGACACACTACTGTGTCCTGTTTGCCAAGGGAAGTTATCCCTCTCACCATGATCTGTAGCACGAACGTGCTATATATATATATATATATATACGACGGGCTTCTTTCAGTTTCCGTCTACCAAATTCACTCACAAGGCTTTGGTCGGTCCTAGGCTATGACACTTGCCCTAGGTGCCACGCAGTGGGACTGAACCCAGAACCATGTGGTTCGTAAGCAAGTTACTTACTACACAGCCACTCCTGACATTCACTACATTAAATATACAGACACGAACTTTAATTAAATGTACTAACACTAATTTGACGTAATTCAAATATATCACAGTATGTAAGCATTAATTATGACAAAAAAGAATTTTAATCTAATGCTGCTCCTGTTGAACATAAAGGGTTTTTATTTAGTCATCCAGTGAATTGCAGCGTTAATGATTTTCCTATATTAGTGACAATGTATTTTGTCTTAGTATGCAGTTAATAATGCGTGTATGCTACTGACAAAGCCCAAAGAAGCGCGAATGAGTATCTAATATTCTCACCATCGCTGCTTGGCGATTTTCGTTTGTTATTGTTACGTTTGTGTTACTTCTAAAGATATTACTCCCAGACGAATACCCCCGTTGATTTGGTTTATCATGATGTGTTTGCATTAAGTATGATATGCAGCTGACTATTTTAGTCTAATGCTGATTCTATTGCATATAATGGATTTTTATTCAGCCGGCCAGCTGCATAAAACAACAGTAAGTTTTCAATTTTTGATGTGCAAAAAGATACTCCTTACATTTTTACCACAAATACTGATATATCTGTGTTACACAGTACGTCCATAAGAGATATTTTCATCGAAATAATATCGCAGTTTAGTTTTTCGAGATGCATTTACATTAAGTATGATACACCACTGGCTATTTTAATCTAATACTGATTCTGTTGCATATAATAGATTTTATTCAGCTGGCTGGCTACTTGCAAAACCAGGGATTTTTTCAGTCACTGTTTTCTTATATCAGTGATGGCGGATTTTATCATAGCATTCGGTCACCAGCGAATACCTACAACTGACGAAGCACAAAATGGCAAGAGATGTGCATTTAGCAATACTACTACAACTACAAGAAGATTTTCCTCTGTTACAGATATATTTTTATATTTTTTAATACAGTACCTCCAAAAGACATATTATCGGTGGATGAATATCACAGTCAATTTTTACTTTTAATGTTGTATTTGCATTACGTATGATACACAAATGACTTTTTAAATCTAATACTCCTTTTGTTGCACATAATGGATTTTTGTTCAGTCGGCCGGCTAATTGCAACACCAGTGGTTTTTCAATTTTAGATACACGAAAATGCACACCTAACTCTCTCGCACCTACTACTGCTGGGTGATTTTCGACTACTACTTATCTATTTGCATTTTTTAAAACTGTACGTCCATAAGGGATATTACCTCAGGAAGAATACTGCAGTATGCTAACTTCCCACGTTGCATTTGCATTAGGTATGATACACAGCTCTCTATTTTAACTTATACCGTTTATAGCTTTAACTCTAATGCAATAAGGACCCAATAAAATAATACTTTCTAATCAATTAACTCGAAATATTAGCCGCGTTGACTAAGTAAGACATCATTGTATTGCACAATATGAAAACACAGCTCTGCTACAGTTTAATAATGTATAAAACACAACACAATAGAACTTGCTTTTCAATAAGACATATTGGCAAATTGGTTGCAGGAAAAAGCTTCCATACAATATTACATATATATAAAGACTAATGTAAATGCGTAATATATGTGTTTTTGTGTTTCTATGTGCGGTTGCATAATGATGTATATGCTTTTACGTATATATATATATATATATATGTATGCATAGGGGTGTATATATATATATATATATATATATATATATATATATATATATATGCATAGCTAGATAATATGTGTGTGTATATATATATATATATATATATATATATATATATATATATTATATATGTATGTATATATGTATATGTATGTATATATATATATATATATATATATATATATATATATATATATATATATATATATATATATATATATATATATATGCATATATACGAATATATATGTAAATAAATACATAAAATATGTATATAAAAATATGTATGCATATATATATATATGTCCACTAAAGCAATTCGCTTTATTTGTACGACTGTGCGCATGGGTGCATATTTATATATACATTCATATGTGTGTGTTTATATATATATATATATATACGTATATAGACATGTATATAAACAGAGAGACATGATTATATACATCTATATATAGATTTACATCTATACATGCGTTTATACACACAGGCGCACTAACACGCACACACACATACACACACATAGTTACATACCTTGGACTATATACAGATGTATATAAAACCATGCACATAACTGTGCATATATATATATATATATATATATATATATATATATATATATATATATATATACATACAGAGATTAGATAGATAGATTGATAGATAGATTGATAGATAGATTGATAGATAAATAGATATGTATGCATATATATGTAGCAAATCAGATATGTTTGCATAAATATATGCATATACACATGTATTCATACACACACACACACACACACACACACACACACACACACATACATATATATATATATATATATATACATATATATATATATATACATATATATATATATATATATATATATATATATATATATTTATATATATATATATATATATATATATATATATATATATATATATATATATATATATATATATATATATATATTATATATATACATACATACATATACATGTTCACACAGTTACATATATTCTTAATGCATAGCTGCTATTTGACTGAAATGATTCGGAATGCAGGGTAGAGAATATGGGGTAGAGAATACGGGTGGTTTGTGGCGAACGTGATCATGATAACCAATTCCATTATGATAAACATGACATCAGCTTCTGCAGTATTGATTCCATCGACAGTAATCAAATTGATTTTGCCGTCGTGATGAAAAATGTTGGAACTGGTTAATTTGATGTTTACCATTCTATTAATACCACTGTTAATACCGAAACCAGAAAGGGTGCTTCATAGGATAGTTCTACATGGTAGAAATAACCACTAAAATGCCCTCGAATTACATTCTGCCAGCTAAGTAACTCTTCCACATTTTTGTACAAGGCCAGCAATTTTGAGGGAAGAAAGCAAGTCGATTTCATAGATCCCAGTACTTGACTGGTACTTTATTTTATCCACAAATAAAGACCTTCCTTTGGTGAAGAATATGACCGTGGGATTGCACCTAGAAAGTTTTCTTCCGAAGTACAAGTCCAGTCAAGGTTGTTTATGGAAACCCAGCAGTCACCCATTCATACTAGTCTCCCCTCTCCACGCCACTGATGTTGTCCAAGGAAAGGCAAAGGGGCCGATACAGCTTGGCACCAGTGACGTCGCAGCTCATTCCTACACTTTAGTGAACTGGTGCAACATGAAATAAAGTGTCTTGCTCAAGAACACAACACACAGCTCGATCCGGGGATGGAAATCACAAGCGTGCGATTCTATGCTCGACGCTCTAACCAATAAGCCACACCTTCACTATCTACAAATAATGTAATGCCATACATTATTTAATGACCGTGAAATATTTTTCTTAAATATCTAAATAAAAATTTTCCCTAGAAAGATGAAATGAACGTTAAAATTTCATCCACGGGTCAGTCATTTGCAATGAGTGGATGACATCAAAATCATAGCAGTGGTGTGCCACCCAGGTGGCCGATCGTGGTTACACAAAGCTTCTCAATTAGAAATATGAGGTTTAGATTTTCTGAGGCAATAACTTTTACAGTTGATCTGAATGAAGATAAATTTGAGATACAGTATTCCCATAACGCAGTTTATTTACGGTAAATTTATGGTTTCAGATTTTATTCTGGTATATTGTCACAATAATGTATTTACTTGCACAGAATCCTACAGTTTCCTCAACAAAACCACTTAAAAATATCATGCAAACTGTCTATGATGAAGCATACTAAATTTGTTGAAATGCGGTACTCCCATAGCGTAGTTTATTTAAGATAAATTTATCGTTCCATACTTTATTCCCGCATAATCTCACAGTTTTGTATTTACATGCGCAGAATCATATATTTTCCCCGACAAAAACACTAAAATATCTTTATCTTTTATATCGTATGTTTCGGTAATGTTTCGGCCATACTGGGGCACCACCTTGAAGAATTTTTAGTCAAATGAATCGATCCTGGTTTTGACTTTTAAAAAAAATTTTTAAGCTTGGTCTTTATTCTATCGGTCACTTTTGCCGAACTGCTACATTACGGTGACGAAAACAAACCAATACCGGTTGTTAAGCGGTGGTGTGAGACAAACACACACACACACACACACACACACACATATACACATACACACTGACACATACACGCAGACACACACATATGTGTTGAAGCGGTGAACTGGCAGAAACGTTAGCACGCCGGGCGAAATGCTTAGCTCTATTTCGTCTACCGTTACGTTCTGAGTTCAAATTCCTTCGAGGTCGACTTTGCCTTTCATCCTTTCGAGGTCGATTAAATAAGTACCAGTTACGCACTGGGGTCGATGTAATCGACTTAATCCCTTGTTTGTCCCCTCTATGTTTAGCACCTTGTGTGCAATAAAGAAATAAATATGTGCGTTGAGTGTGTGTGAGCGTGTGTGGGTGTGGGTGTAAAAATATACACGACGGGCTTCTTTTAGTTTCCGTCTGCCTAATCCACTCACAAAGATTTGATCAGCCCGATGATATAGTAGAAGACACTTGCCCAGTCTCACCACACAGCCTCGCCTGCACCTCCTTTCAATAAGTTTATAGTGAAACATATTAAATTCGTTCTCTCCATAAAATATGCTTGCAAAACAGGTACTGCGTATAATACACGAATGCTTCTTATACACCCACAAATATTTCTAGTTGTTTGTTTATATCAGTGTTTATGTTGCAATTTCGTTAGTAATTTGTGAAGTGATGGTGTTATTTATTTTTTTTTTTCGCTAGATTTAGGTAAAGTGCTATGGCGGTAGTGATGGTGGAGGTGGTGGTGATGGTAGCTGTAATGGTGTTATTGTTCTGGTAGCATTTCTGTTGGTTGATTATGTGATAATTGGTCGTGCTTTGGGTTGTTTTCTGTCCTCGGTAATGGTCACGTTGTTGTCGTTGTTGGTGGTGATGGTGGTGGCGGCGGCGGCGGCGGCGTTGGTGTTTTGAGTAGTATTTTATGTTCGTTGTCTCAGAAAGCGATACCTTCATTGAATGTTTTCGTTTGTTATTGTTGTTGTTATTGATGCTAGGGAGGCGCAATGGCCCAGTGGTTAGGGCAGCGGACTCGCGGTCATAGGATCGCGGTTTCGATTCCCAGACCGAGCGTTGTGAGTGTTTATTGAGCGAAAACACCTAAAAAACAACAAGGCTCCGGTAGGGGATGGTGGCGAACCCTGCTGTACTCTTCCACCACAACTTTCTCTCGCTCTTACATCCTGTTTCTGTTGTGCCTGTAATTCAAAGGGTCAGCCTTGTCACACTGTGTCACGCTGAATCTCTTCGAGAACTACGTTAAGCGTACACGTGTCTGTGAAGTGCTCAGCCACTTGCACGTTAATTTCACGAGCAGGCTGTTCCGTTGATCGAATCAACTGGAACCCTCGACGTCTTAAGCGACGGAGTGCCAACAACAATTGATGCTAGGGATAGGGGCGGGCGGCAGCTATGGTGACGGTAGTGGTGGTAGAGGTGATTGTGCTGGCAGTGTCGACGGCGGCGGTGGCGGCAACGACGATGGCGACGGTGGGTATGTTGGTAGAGGTGACGGCAGGGGGTGGGGGATGACACCAGCGGTAGTGGTGGTGGTGGTGGTGGTGGCACTAAGGTGGTAGAGTGCCGGTTGTAGTGGAGTCTGGTAGTCTTCCTCAGCTCTGGTGGAGCAGTTCTTAGATCTTATTGAAAATTTGGCACTATTTTATCGACCACAAGAGAAAGAAAGATAAAAGTCGACCTCGGCGGAATTTGAACTCAAAACATTGAAGTCGGACGAAACGCTGTTAAGCATTTTGCCCAGTGTGCTAACAATTTTGCCAGCTCGCCACCTTCTGTCGGGGAAATATATTGATTTCAAATTTTGGCACAAGGCCAGCAAGTTCGAAGGAGGGTGAGGGGTGGGCTAGTCGATTGCATCGGCCCCAGTACTAAACTGATACTTATTTTATCGACCTCGAAAGGATAAAAAAGTAAAGTCAACCTCGGCGGAATTTGAACTCAGAACGAACGAAATACCGTTAAGCATTTTGCCCGGCGTGCTAACGATTCTGCCGGCTCGCTGCCTTTTGTCAGTGAAATATTAACATTTAAGCTTAAACCAGTTGTTCAACCATCACTCTCTTATTGGTACAATTGCGTCGCTATGTTTAAGAAGAGGATTTCGCAATCGTGTAGATCTGGATTCCATTTCCTTGCGCGGCACTGGTAACTTAATTTACAATCAAATGTCTTAAATTAGGAAAATGCACATTTGGTAAAAATCTGGTAGCTGCAACTGAAGCTGCATTAAATTAAAATAACTATTTATGCATCATACTTAATACATATACACGCTTAATGACCAACATATCCAGGCGTAATCAGGTGTAGAATACATTTTAGCCAAGGCAGCGAGCTGACAGAAACATTAGCACGCTGAGCGAAATGCTTAGCGGTTTTTTCGTCTGTCTTTACGTTCTGAGTTCAAATTCCACCGTAGTCGACTTTGCTTTTCATCGTTTCGGGGTCGATGAATTAAGTACCAGTTGTGTACTGGGATCGATCTAGTCGATTGGCTCCCACCCCACCCCACCCCAAAAATTTGGGGCCTTGAGTAGAAAAGAATACATTTTGGCGAAGATTCAGTCGGTTAAGGATAACCTAAAGTTAAACATTAACAATAGCTGCTAAATGCTTTTGCCATAAAGAAGATGCATAACATCCAT
Organism: Octopus bimaculoides; assembly: GCF_046866305.1. Lineage (NCBI taxonomy): Eukaryota > Metazoa > Mollusca > Cephalopoda > Octopoda > Octopodidae > Octopus > Octopus bimaculoides. Next base: position 24,460,120 of record NC_142937.1, read on the forward strand.
TGATCATTTGGTCTGTCAGTTGATCATTGATCCATTCAGTGAAACGTGGTTGTCTTCTTGGGTCTGATTTATTAATTTCAAATGATTCAGTACTGTTAAAGTACTAAAAAAATAATAAATACCCATAAGCACAGGAGTGACTGTGTGGTAAGAAGCTTGCTTCCCAACCACATGATTCCGGGCTCGGTCCCACTGCGTGGCACCAAGGGAAAATGTTTTTTACTATAGCCTCAGGCCGACCAAAGCCTTGTGAGTGGATTTAGTAGGCGGAAACTGAAAGAAGCTCGTCGTATATGTATATATATATATATATATGCACACACATACATGTATGTATACTCTTTTACTTGTTTCAGTCATTTGGCTACGGCCATGCTGGAGAACCACCTTTACTCGAACAAATCTACCTCAGGATTTATTCTTTGTGAGCCTAGTACTTATTCTATCGATTTCTTTTTGCCGAACCGCTAAGTTACGGGGACCTAAACACACCAATATCGGTTGTGAGGCGATATTGGGGAACAAACATATACGCACACATACATATATGTAGAAATGCTGCACACCATTTGATCTGGCGCGCTAACGATTCTGCCAATTGGAAGCCATTAATGATTTCAAATTTTGGCACAAGGCCAATAATTTTGAAGAAGTGGATAAGTCGATAACACCACTCCCTGTGTTGAACTAGTACTTATTTTATCGACCCCGAAAATATATAGGGCAAAGTAAACCTCAGTGGAATTTGGACACAGAACATAAGGAGCCAGAATAAATATTGTTAAGCACTTTGTCCTCCACGCTAACGATTCTGCCAGCTCGCTACCTTTCTTCAAACCATTAATCCTTTTCTACTATAGGCACATGGCTCGAAATTTGGGGAAATGGGCTTATCGATTATGTCGATCCAGTGTTTAACTAGTACTTATTTCATCGAACCCCGAAAGGAATAAAATGCAAAGCTTACCTCGATTGAATTTGAACCCAGAACGTACATGGTCACAAGAAATACCGCTAAGCGATTTGTCCGATTTGCTAACGATTTTACCAGCTGACCTTTTTTCAAGCTATTAATGAGTACAATTTGTAACGTGTAAAATCTAAATGAGTGAGTGAAATAGCTATTAGTCAGCTCACTGAATCATAAAATCTCAAATATATCTCATTAAAATTTTCATATCTGCTAATTAAACTTATTAAGTATGTTCGTTTAATTTTTGTGTGTATTTATTTTTCAAAATTCTAGATAGAAAATGGTAACCTCGAATAGATATTGTTATACTTTGCAAGATATTGTAAAATCAATAAAATACATGCACTGGTTGAGGTTTGCTTCAGTTTTATATTCTTAGTTAATTAGATAATTACTTAATTATTTGGTTAATTGCTTTGTCAAAGTTGAAAAGCAGTGACGAAAGAACATGCCAATTAATCAATTAATTAAATTGTTTGCTAATTAATTAGCTAATTATCTAATTAATTTATAATAAAACTGAAGTGAAATACAACCAGTGCGAGTGTTTTAACTGGCAGTGTGACCCTCCGAATTGCAACAACTTCTCTCCGTTTATCATTGAAATGAATAAATGAACAGATAAAATATGATATTTGCATAAACCGTAATTTATACATATAAATTAATTGGAAATAAAGCAAGCAGATTCACAATACATCCGGTAAACTGACTTCCATTAAAAATATGACAAATTATTTATAACTGAATATATACTATGTGTATACATTGGACGACAATTCAAAAATATATTACGCATTTGAAAAATCAACAAATATAATGGCGGTGCTCAAGCATGGCCACATCCTTTGGACCGAAACACGTATAGGAATAAAGGAATATAACGATACGGATATGGCTGTGTGGTTGTTAAGAAATGTGCTTCGTAACAACGTGATAATGAGTTCGATTCTATTGCGCAGCACATTGTTTAAGCGTCTTTTACTATAGTCAAGTGAAAATGCGTGGCTTAGTGGTTAGGACGTTGCACTCACGATCGCGAGATCGTGGTTTCGATTATCGAACCAGGCGCTGCGTTGTGTCCTTGAGCAAAACACCTCGCGTCACGTGGCTCTGCGATCATTTCGACATCTGACATGTGGCACATCGTGTACCTGCATACGCAATGTCAAAGTGATGGAGGAAGCCAGCTAATATATAACACGAACATTTGATCATTATCAACAAGTCAACTGCACAAGTCGTTCAGCAAAAATTTCTGGAACTGTTATCTGTCGTTTACGACAGGAGTGTCTAGAATAATAGGGGTATCCAATGTCTACGAAATGAAATTTTGTTAAACGAAAACTGTTCGTATGTGAACCCGATGGACCATATTTGTATTCGAGTGGTGCACTTAATTCGTTCGTTATTTTAAAACACCACCTAATTCTTTCTCCCTAACGGAACTCACTATATTAGAAGCATTCGGACCAAATCTCCGCTCTGAGGGTAAAATATTCATCGATTTCTATACACTATTCCTCTAACATACAAGGCCGTTCGGCAAAACAATCAAGGGCGACCACTCTTCTTTCTTTGCTTAAAACTTTAAAGAAAACTTACTACAACTTGGAGTTCTATCTTTTGGGGCTCTATCTTTTCGTCAAAATATTGGATTGTCAGCTAAATTGGATCGCTTCTTTCCAATGTTATTTGAATAAACACGAAAATTATTTTTGCCTTAATGTTTTATGTTTTTCTTTGTAATTCTGTTTTCCCTCTACAACTTTTGTTTATCGTTTTTTGAAATTTCCATAAATTTTACTTCTTTTCCGGCATATGATGTCAAGTAGAAAAATGTGAGCACTTTAGATATTTGCTTCTCTTTGCTTTCAATCAAGATTGCAGACAAATGCCTGGAGCTGCCAAAGCCGCTCCAGACATTTGTGCTGTGTACAAAGAAGGGACTATTGCTGAAAGATCTACACAGAAATGGTTTTCACACTTCAATTAGGAGAAATTCGACCTCATTTTCTGCGTTCCGGTCAACTTGTTCCGTTCAATGAGGATCGACTGAACGAGCTCATCCATAAAAATCTGCGTCAGTCTATTCGGAAACTGACCAAGAAAATACTATGCTCACATGATTCTGTTACCCATCACTTTCACTCAATGGATGAGGCCGAAACAACCCGACCGACAGCAGAACATGCTTCTTCAACATGACAACGGTTGCCCCACGTTTTGCTAATTTGACCAAAATCGCTATTCAAAAGCTCGGTTGGGAAGTTCTATTGCACCCACCGCATTCTCCTGATATAAGGCTTTCAGATCGTCACCTTTTCGGACAAACTAGCGTTGGCAAGAAGTTGTGAGCAATCAATATTATATTATTAACTGGTTTGTTAAAATTTGTTGATGAAAAATAAGGATTGAAATAAATGGTAAAAAAGAGCAATAAATTTGACGAACAACCCACGGCAATAGTATTTATTAGTTATGTAAATAACATATAGCTAATGATAGTGGTGGTTTTTCTTATTCCGAGAAGGATGATTCTACAATTTCTTACTGAGCGACCTACATGAATGATTTGCTAATGGAGATCAAAGTTATGTATTGCAAACTCCGTCCATCAAATTGACGTTACCTGAACAGGAGCATGGTGTACCAAACGTCATGTGTTGAAGTGATTGCAGAGTAACATGAAACGAGATGTTTTGCTCAAGAACACAACCACTACTCGGTCCAGGAATTGAAATTACCATCTCGCGGACGTGAGTGCAACACCCTTACCACCAGGCTATGCGCCTTCACATAAACAGCCAACAGCAAAATACGATTCTCTGAACTGTTTTGTGTTTTTGTTTTTGCTTTCTTTTTGTTTATTGTTGTTCAAACATACATCGTCTTGGCCAATCGAAACTATTCGTATCGGTTTTGGCTGATTATTTATTTTAAATTATTCAGCATAATTTGACAAAGTACTAAGAGATAAAATCTAGCGTATTGTTTGCGTAAATTATATTCTTCTCTACTCTAGGCACAAGGCCTGAAATTTTGGGGGAGGAGTCCAGTCGAATAGAGCGACCCAGTACGCAACTGGTAGTTAATATATCGACTCCGAAAGGACGAAAGGCAAAGTTGACCTCGGCAGAATTTGAACTCAGAACGTAAAGACAGACGAACTGCCGCTAAGCATTTTGCCCGGCGTTCTAACGATTCTGCCAGCTCACAGTTTTCCGATATTTTCTAATAGTTTTCTCTGTGTGTCTTACATAATTCTAAATATTTTGCTATTGATTAATATAATTAAATAAGCTCTATAATGTGTGAAATCTTAATAAACGGGTGCTGAAATAGTTGAATTATTATACAATATCACAATTATTCTCATTAAATCTTAATATCAACTAATTAAACTTACTCAGGAAATAATGTATCAGTCTCTATCATTGAAAGGAAACCGTCAGAAAAGAATATTTTGGTAAAGTGTGATTTCTGTATATTCAGCAATGATTTATGTATGTAAATTCTTGATTATAAGAGCAACTATATCCACACAAATCCGGATGGCTGTCACACATGACAAATGATTCTCAATAAGATTGTGTACGTGTGTGCGTGTCTGTATGTATGCATGAATGTATGTATGCGTGTGTGCGTATGTGTGTACGCATATGTGTGTGTATTTGTGCGTATGTGTGTATGCGTGTGTTTGTAGACAGATATATATATATTTATAAGTTGATAGATGGATAACGACTAAAGCAGTATTTCAGCTAAAAGGCAATCTTTATATCCAACTTAACGTGGATGCAGTGTTTGAGAGTCAAGTAGTGCGTTATCTACTTTGAGAGGACGTCTTATATTGACGCATGGAACATAAAGGCACATATATTTATATTCTCGTCTGCCAGCGATATAAATATGTGTTTTTATGGACCATGTATCCAAAGAAGAGGTCCTCCGAAAGTAAATACCGCAATAATCCGCATTCTAACAATACAGTCACGTTAGGTTTGATATAAAGATTGATTTTTAGTATCAATACTGCTCTTGTCGCAAATAATTTATTCGTAATAAGTCTGTTGGCTATTTGCAGGATAAATACATGAACAGTCAATCAAATTCCATACATTAATGGCAGCGATAATTGGCTGTATGCGTCTACCGGACGTCAGCCACTAAAGAGATGTCATCTTGATGTGGCAGTTCTGGCGTCCGTAACAGATGAGTTTCGTCTGCCAGCAGTATGAATATACGTACCTTGCACCATGCGCCCATATGAGAGGTCCTCTCGAGGTCAATAATGCAGTATTCGGCGCTTTAACAATACATTGGATTTTAAAAGGGCCCATATAGATAGATAGATAGATAGATAGATAGATAGATAGATAGATGGATGGATAGATGGATGGATGGATGGATGGATAGATAGATAGATAGATCCATTATTTAGGCAGAATGGTATACATATAACATTCCAATAGCTTGTGAGTATAATTAGATGATAGTGATAATTGAGTATGAGTGAGGAATTAGATAAGGATTAACATTAAAAATGTAGACTTTTAGGTTATTCGGATTACCTAAGGGGTATTGTGGAAATATACTGTATGGTCGTTTAGGCATTTGGATTTGTGGTAAAATTTGAATGTGTGAAAAAAGCGGTGGTTGCATGTATTTAGTGCCTCATTATATTTATTTAGCAGTGCTGGAGAGTTGTGCTTTAATATGTGAAGTGCTTCCTTCAGGCAAGATTTTCAAGTTGAGCGTTGACCTCAGTAGGTAAGCCCTGAGTCCAGTATGGACCATGATAGAGTATAGGGTATATTTGTATTTTTGAGATAATGTATGTGGTTGGCGAGTGTTGTAGAATTATTACATTTATCGTATCTAAAAGAATGGAGGTAAGCGGCATATCGTTGCTTAAAATTTTTGGTTGATCCTATGTATATAGCTGTAGAGTTGTGTAATAGATTAAGGACAGTGCATTTGTAAATTACATTATATCTTCTGCAATGGGTTTGTAACAGGCAGGTGGTTCCAGGACGGCAGTTACAATTAGGTGAATTTTGGGGGCTGCGTTCAATAGAGGAGGTAATATCATCAGAGGAGGGGTTAGAGAAGGGGATAGAAGATTCTATATTATTAGTATTATTAACGTTATCATTACCATCATTGCTATTATTACTATTGTTGTTATTAATTGTACTATTTACAAGGGCAGTAGAGATTGTGGTGGTGTTCCGGGCAGTGTCAGTAGGATGGGTTGGGTTGTGGTTGTGGTCTAATGTACGGGTATCTGTACTGGAGCTGTGTGTGTGTTGAATGTTCGTATGACTAGAGTTGTAGTTATGTGAGTTTTTATAGTAAAGACAAAGCTTTTGCTTATTAGAGGCTGCCACAATAGATTCGAAGTTGGGTGAGGTAGAATAGGATAGTTTCAGAGTAGATCGATTAATGATAGAATGATACTTATGTTGCCGAGGGAAGTTAGAGTCTAGTATTTTAAAGAAGGATTTAGCTAAGTTCTTACTCAGCATTACTGACACCCTTGGGTCTTACTGACACCATTACCTCTCATAATCTATATATATATATATATATTATATCAGTTTTCATATATATAATGAAAACCAAACACACAAATCATTGGAAAACTCAGGAAGCAAAATAACCAGACTTTGAATTAGATCTATATACATCCAGGTCATGCACTTTACAACTGATGGCCAACAGAATATAAAGCTTAAGAAATTCAAATCGTTTCCCAAACATTGGCGAATTCGGTGAGTAAAATAGAAATATACAGATATCTGTTGAATTACTTTGACTGAAATAATAAATAAAATTTTATCTTTGTATATTTCTAAAGGAATACCAAGAGTTTTAGTGATATAGAGTTAAAAGGCTTCCTGAAAGTCTCTTGGTCATGTGGAACTTTACATTTTAGAGTAAAGTAATTAAGTCTTAGCACGAAATATCGTAATGTTGTAGATAAGGCACGCGACCGACTTAAAAGCTGAAGACCCCTGCTATAGATACATCAGAAAATGGCATTGATTGATATACCTGACAAAAGGCGGGAGTTGTTTAATTTTTATGTTTTTCTTTTTGTTCGTTTTTTTTATCTCCTACCTAAAAATAAATTAAGGTTATTTATCAATATTCTTATCATTTATGATATATTTTTCCTTAGAAAAACATGAAATTAAAAGGTAAAGCTCTGGCACACACACATACACTCACACATACACACACATATGTACATAGACGCATACTCATTTATGAGTTCTTTGGTCGGTGAAAATTGAGGTTTTGTAAGTGTATGCATAAATATATATGCATATGTGTCTGTGTGTGTATACATATATGCATATATATGCATATATATGCATATATCAAGGCAGCGAACTGGAAGAATCATTTGCATAATTGTGTTCTTGAGCAAAACAACTTCATCTCACGTTGCGATCACTCGTGTGTATATAAATAAATATATATATATATATATATATATATATATATATATATATATATATATATATATATATATATATATATATCAAGGCAACGACGAGCTGGCAGAATCATATACACATACATAGAGGTGATTGTAAAGCAGCGTGAGATTAAGTGATTTGCTCAAGAACACGATGCGCTACCCAGTTTAGTAATTGAAATTGCAATCGCTAGATCGTAAGTGCAAAACCTTAACCACTAAGCGATGCGCTCTCACGCATAATATATATATATATATATATATATATATATATATATATATATATATATATATATATGTGTGTTATTGTTATTGTTGTTGGCACTCCGTCGCTTACGACGTCGAGGGTTCCAGTTGATCCGATCAACGGAACAGCCTGCTCGTGAAATTAACGTGCTAGTGGCTGAGCACTCCACAGACACGTGTACCCTTAACGTAGTTCTCGGGGATATTCAGCGTGACACAGAGTGTGACAAGGCTGACCCTTTGAATTACAGGCACAACAGAAACAGGAAGTAAGAGTGAGAGAAAGTTGTGATGGAAGAGTACAGCAGGGTTTGCCACCATCCCCTGCCGGAGCCTCGTGGAGCTTTAGGTGTTTTCGCTCAATAAACACTCACAACGCCCGGTCCGGGAATCGAAACCGCGATCCTATGACCGCGAGTCCGCTGCCCTAACCACTGGACCATTGCGCCTCCACACACACACACACACACACACACACACACACACACACACACACACACACACACACACACACATATATATATGAGCTATGAAAAGCAATGTACCAGAGCAGATAATACTTTTAAAACATTTCGTGCAACACAATATGCATCTGTTTCTCTCTTGTGGCAACAATTTGTGAATGTGTGACACTCCTGTATGAAACAGAGATATGCAATTTAGTGTGTGTGTGTGTGTGTGTGTATGAGTGTGTGTGTATACATACATGTATGTATGCAGTTATATATATCTGCACATACATGTATGCGTGTGTGTTTGTACTATGTATGTGCATATGTGTGTGAATGCGTGTTGATGTGTGGATATGCGCGTGTGTATATGTTTGTAAGAGTATCATTTTCTGAGTATGCACTCGAGTGAGTTTGAGTGCGCGTTTGGTGCATCGGCGTTACTGTTCGATATATTCTAGACTGCCGCTGCTCGATTTGAGAATTAGAAAATATATTTAAATCTTTGATAATAGTTCTTATAAAGAGATAGATAGATAGATAGACAGACAGACAGACAGACCGGTAGATAGATAGATAGATAGATAGATAGATATATAGATAGATAGATAGATAGATAGATAGATAGATAGATAGGTAGGTAGGTAGGTAGGTAGACGTGTGCATGTGTATGTATATATATATATATATATGTGTGTGTGTGTGTTTGTGTGTATATGTATGTGTGTGTATTCATGCACGTATGTATGCATGTATGTATATGAATGAAAGATACATAAGCATATATTCTGCGTAGATATTGAGGTGATGGAGGGTGCAGATTGTTGTATGTGTAAAACATTTGATGCCTTATGTGCGTGCTTTCTTTTGAGCCTCCGCATCTTTCGTGTAAGTAACTTTATATGTTAATATAAAAGACAGCTTTCTTCCACGCATATTACAATATATCGTGTTGAGACAATCGATTGCTATAAGCCCTCTGGAATTATGAAATTGGATAAAACAAGCAAACCCTGAATTTGTATCTTTCATTTGATACCATCAAATCCCTTTGAAAGTTATCTTAAATATACATTTCTTGTTTGTAATTGCTAGCAGTTGTCATTACACGCAATTTGTATCCCAAATCTCGTGATATAGAAAATTTAAAGTTCTTTTAATAATTATGCATTTTATTCATTTCGATAAACATTCATCATCATACTGAATGTCTGGCTATATCATTCCACTTGTTAACCATTTGCAGAGTTGTGTCTCTTTGCTTAACATTTTGTTTTACATATACCTACATCCTGCGATGTTCTGAGTTACCTGTTCAGAAGGCAATCACAGACCACTAAGAATAATAATGTGCTGGAGTTAAATATCAAAATATTTTATGAAGAACAATGAATCCATTAGAATATATTTTATGACGAAGCAAAATGCCGCTATCATGACAGCCAGCGTTATTTCTTCTTAAGGAATAAATTTGAATGCCGAATCAGCGGATTGGAGTTACAGTTAGATGAAATCATCAATCGGTTTAAATGCACAAGACTCCGATATACAAATGACTAAAAGATGTCAGAAGAAGGGCACCCAGGAGTCGTGACCTGGATGCTGCCTGGCCCTCTTAAAGTGTAAGAAGTTAAGGACCGAAATACTTGGCTGAGGTAGGTTTCTTCTCTGAAGATCCTCTGCTGTTCAGCTCTCTGGAGAGTTTTATTACTATTCTGTTAGACCCATTGTCTTTAATAAAACATAGAGGCTTATCCTATGTAAGTGTGTGTATGTGTGTATGTAATTTGTGTATGTACTTTGTGTGTGAGAGAGTCCTATTTCGAATGAGCTTTTCCAAACAAAACCACAGGCCTCAACAATGAGACTAAAACCAATGATATAAAGGTTTCAAATTTTGACCCAAGGCTATCAAGATTTTGGAGAGGAGTAACTCAACTGTATCGATCCGATTCCTAAGATAGTACATATTTTATCGACCCCTAATGGATGAAAGGCAAAGTCGGCCTTGGTTGTATTTGAACTGAGGACATAAACCCAGAAGAAATGCTACTAAGCATTTTTTCCCGGTGCGGTAACGATTCTGTCAGCTCGTCGCCATTTACCATCGATATAAAATAAATGACCAGCGCGCTACAAACTGCAATAAATAACGGAGATCAAACATAGCGACATGATCGTTTGGGGAACAACATCGATAATATTGTTCAAGAAGCAGGAATTTTCCACCGCTGTCGAACAATGATTTTTAATCGATCATTCACAAATGAGACCAGTAGATGTCTCTTTTCTGACCTTTAGCGAATAATGATGCATCAGTTGAGAAGATAACAGCAAGTGTGTTGAAACTTTTATGAAGGATGAACGAAACAGTTAAAATTATTGGAAATATATTATTAGACGATAACGAAATACAAGAAGGATATTGAGGATAATCGGTTGGAGTTTGTTCCATTTGAAATGGATTTGACTTAAAGATTCTGCTCTTAATCTGTATGAGCATAGTAACCAATCAGTTATTATAACAATTTTTGAAATGTTTGCTTGTTTACTTCATGCTCTTGCTGGATGAGGTTGGAGTCATTCCAGGTTAATAGTCCCAGAGACCTCATTATGCATAGAAGCGACCAGGTCCATCAGTGTTCTCTATTTCTGGCGGTCCCGTGCCAGCTCCTTTGCGTTCTTCAAGGTGACATTGCGCCTCTGAAGGTCTTTGCTAATCACATCCAGCCATCTGGTTTGGAACCTGCCATGAGGCTTCTTCCAGCCCGCAGTTGCTGCGTCGAATAAGAGTAAAGCCCTGATAGGAGGATGATCTAGTGGAAGACGGAGGACATGTCCGTAACAGTACAGTCAATCAAATAGTTTTACGTCTTCAACAGGGACCCGAAGACAATAATAGTCTCATCCTACGGGTACATGAGACTTGTTACCCAAACTTTTATAGAAGAATACAGATAAGCACGGGGAAAAGAAAAATTAATAATTCACTTTCTTGTACTGAGAAACTTCATCTTCTTGATATCACCACGATCGTCAGCTAACACTTGAGTACCTTTGATGGAGTTCGTTATTTCAAGTGTTTGAACCAGGCTCCTGTGCTGGGAGGGGTTCCATCACTTCACTAATCTACGTGACTTCAAAATGGTATGGATGCTGCATCCCTTCCTCCTGAGCAGACCTATGATTAATGGTCTACTCACGACCGTTTCAATGTTGTTAAAAATAAATCATATGGAAATCTTTTATTAATTTATGTAAGCAATTATAAGCACTTAACACTCCACTTGTGTTGACGAGACATATGAAGTTTTAAAGAAAATGTTTAGTGATAGATTACAAGCACCTTACTATCTTATTATCAAATTAATATTTAAAATATTCAAATTAAGTAAATAGTCAAGCGTATCATCCTGACATCTACATCAATAATCGGCATTGATATCCGTTTCCTCACGGTTTAGTTTATCGATAGTTTTTTAGTGTTTAGAAGTGGCCATAACGTTTATAAATATCCTTTTGATTAAATATTCTGCAGTCATAATTCTGACCTCCAATTCATTAGTTCTTAAATCAATTAGAATATATCAACGTATGCTGATTAAATTTATCTATTTAAATCCTCGAGATTTATTTAAATAAAGTGATAAGTGGAAATATTTATTTTTTATATATAATAGATAGTATTTGATCAGTGTATTCTTTCTCCAAAGTTATTTGATATTATTTCATTGCCCTGAAGCTGTCATTATACAAATATATGTCATCCAAGTACAAATATGCTTACTGCAGTGAGCAAAAATAAATAAACCATTTAATCAAGATTGAACATAGAGTAAAGAAACGAAAATATTAATTTGCTTAAATGTGTTCAAGTCGAGTAGAAGCAACAACTTATAAATCTCAGTTAATAGCGTGTCATAAAAACTGCTTAGCAGCATTTCTTCCAGCATTTTACGTTTTTAGTTTAAATACCACTGAGATCAACTTTGCCCTTCATCTTTCGGGCTTCGATAAAATAAGTATCAGTTGAGCACAGGGATCGATATAATCGACTTATCTCTTCCACTAAAATAACTGGTTTTATGCCAAAATTAGAAACGATCAACTTTAAAATTACGCATACGGTGAAGTGAAAGAAACTACTTGTACCTTGGCTAATATCAATTTAATCTGTTCAGTATGTTAATACTAACTTTTTCTATACTGATGGCGTGCATGGGTAATTTTGGGTGCTCCTTTAGCGTGTGATCTATAAGGGAGATTACTTTAGATTACTCTTTAATTTACTTTTCAATTTCTAAGAACCCAGAAGATGCTGGCTAAAGACTGTTACAATGTGAACAGCAACGAGACGAAGGCAATTGTATTTTTACAAGAAACCAGAAGGCAGTTGTATTTTTATAAGAAACCAGCACTAAATTCACATAATTTCCTAAGAAAAGAAATGTGCCACTTTTCCATGTGATCTACAAGTTAAAGGGAGATTACTTTAGGTCACTTTTTATTTTACTTTGTGTTAGTACTACTTTTCGTGTGATCTACGTGAGCAAATTTACTATGGTGGGTGATCTACGCGCTTATTTTAATTATTATACGGTTTTCTTATTATTAAAATAGTAAGAATTTTTAAAAATCGCATTTACAATGCTAAGTAAGTACAAAATAATTTTAAAAGTAACCTAAAATAATTTCCCTCGTAGATCACACGCCAAACAACCACCTAATTGTGTTCGATACTCTTTCTGGGCGAACTGGCAGAAACGTTAGCACGCCGGGCGAAATGCTTAGCGATATTTCGTCTGTCTTTACGTTCTGAGATCAAATTCCGCCGAGGTCGACTATGCCTTTCATCCTTTCGGGGTCGATAAATTAAGTACCAGTTGCGCACTGGGGTCGCTCTAATCGACTAGCCCCCTCCCCAAAAAATTTCGGGACTTGTGCCTAGAGCAGAAAATAATATTCTTTCTGGGGGAATTGTCATTTAGATCATTTTTTAAATGTTCCTTAAAAGTAATACAGTTATTAAATAATGTAAGATATGCATCAGGCGTGCGTTATATCTGCTAGGAAAAGAGGTGCAACGTGACGATTACAGATGGATCTCAAGCTTGTTTTCCTCTTTGTTTTTACTCGTAACAATTACTATTCTTAGTTGACTGATGCTCAACCTGCTTCCTATCCTACGACGCACAGTCTCCCATCCATAATACAGCCACATTAGATGCTTTAATTTTTTGATACATTTAAAAAACTTTCTAAAGCGCGTCTTACACACTGGTATATAAAGTACATTTCACTCTCTTTAAAATTAACTAATCATGCAATGTCTCCTTGTGATAAGTACGTCCAAATCACCGCTAGTTATATTGCCGTTGGGACCATATACCAACAAGGAACAAGTAGGTTTGATAGTAAAGCAGTTTCATTATAATCGACACTGACAAGTCTAAATCGGACGCGATATTAGTATAACATAGTACAGCCGAATCAATTGCATTATTTATGCTGCTATTAGAATATGCTTCGATCCTATAAAGCAAATATATCGATTAGATATTTCTGTCAGTGTAGCAAAAATTAATGTCTAATCAGATATATTGCCTGTTACTGTTTCGTTGCTCTTGTTCTTGTTGTTTAGCTCGGAATCAGATCTATGATTAAAAGGCTTTCCTGCTATAGCCGTCCCACCTTTTCTGATAGTTTGTCAGTCTGTATTATTGAATATGTACTTCTTTTCTTAATCTGGAGTCGTGTAATTTTAGTAAGAGTGAGCTTCTGTTTCGAGCCGGTCGGGTATTCAAGTAGATCAGATATGGGCAACCAACGGCCTGCAAAGACTTTCTGTATATTGTGTGGCTTAAAGTGTTGAGTATCAAGGAAACAGCTGTTATGTTTCTTGTAGAGTTAGTGAAGTTAATTCTCCAGGAAAAATCTTTCAGCAGATCTATGATGCTTTTAGGATTATCTTGTAATGGAAATCGTCTCATAAATGAACTCTGAAAATTGAGGATGAAGAATCACAAACACGATATAAGCATAAAAAGATAATGTAATTGTGCTGTTGGGGGGAACCCATAAGTGTAAAATGCTGGTCATCAGCCAAAATTTCGGTCCCGTCTTCCGCGGTTGGATCGCTGCCTTATACAGCAACATCCGCTCGGTAGTTCGCGTAAATGGTCATCTATCCAGACCTAACGAAAAATTACCTCGAAATTTCTCAGTAGTTTGGTTCGCCCGATGACGAGCCACGTCTCATGCGGCCCGCATCTCGAATAAAGGATGCCCACGACCTATACATACACTCCCTCGTTAGCTCACTGAGTTACTTGTTTTAATCGCTTGCTGACATTCAATCAGTTAGATTATACATTAAGCAATCTCATTTATACCAGACTAGCTGGCAACCAGAAACAATTCTACTTTTCTCTAACAAATCTCAGAGCATCCTTTATTTTATTTTATTTTCTCTTCCAGCAACCACCCACGCACCCACCCATCCACATGGCCCTCATGTAAAAAAAAAACCCCACCCCAACCCCTTTGCTACGTTGAATTATTTGATTAAACTGATTGAATACTTTCGGACGTGACACTGAATAAGGTTGGATAGATTTTGAGGTTGCGCTAAAAACCTGTAACCTCTTTTTGCTTCGCTTTCCAATAAAGATGTAGTTTTATATCCTTGACAACCAAAATATTCGTGATGTGCGTTTTGACTTGCAGCTCATAAATTCCACGTGGTTTGTTTTGTTTTCCGAGGTTTTGTTGTTGTTATTCTTACTGTTGTTGCTGCTGCTGCTGCTGCTGCTGTTGTTGTTGTTGTTGTTGCTACTGCTGCTGTTGTTTTTGCTGCTGCTAATGATGATGATCATCATTATGATGATGTGTTATTGTTGGTGTAGGTATTACTGTTGTTATTGCTGTTTTTGCTGCTACTGTTGTTGTTATTATTATTGTTGTTGTTGTTGTTGTTGATTTATGTACGGTTACTTTGACTTGCTTGTTTGTATTCTACAATGATTCTGTGCTCCATTGTTGTTGTAGGGCTATATATTTTTTTCTTTGTATATTTATATATGTTTATCGATTCTTCGACAAATAGTGTAAATTTATAATCAATCTTTTAATTACACTGTAAAATTAATTCCAAAGAATTACCAAGTAAAAAATAAGAAAAACGAAAAGAACTAAAGATGAAGTTGACATTAACCATTGTTTATGAAAATTCTATGAATGCCAAATATATAATATATGTGATTACAATTTCTCCTATGATTGTTCGCAGCTGAAAAGATTTTTCAGATACAATTAATAGTTAATTATGTTTGCATAAGAAAAATAATAAAGAAAAATAATAATAATAAAAAAACAAAAAAAACCATCACAGATATCGAACACTGGGGAGATAATTCAAGACCAAAAACAAGCAATCATCCATAATCCAATATGAGATGATTAAACAAACGAACAAAGGTGGCCTATTTAATAGAGTACAAGACAAGCAGCCAAGGATTCCGTTGTTCGTGTCCTGTAAGAATTCCTTGTAATTTTAGAAATAATACATTTCTAAATCTCTCGGAGATATTTATGCAGTAGTGACACTGATGGCGGGCAAAGACTCAGAAACATGTCTCTGGGTGCAGGCTTAGCTGGGTGGAGGTGCTTGTCTCCCTCTTGTAAACATAAGGACACAGGAAATGTGTCAAGGCCGAAAGGAAGCAGTGCAGCTTCCTAGGTCTAACCAGAAATAGTATTATTCCCTTCAGGGGACTGTCACGTTAAGTTGACAGCATGCAACTACTTCATCCCTTGTACTGTTTTGTATTTGAGTCTACTATTCTCTTAACCCTTCAACTGCGATATTAAGTTCCATGGTTATTTCCAGTGTATTCTACTCTTTTCTATGTAAGTCTATGTCATTGGCTCCTGGAGGTAAGACAGCACAATGGCCGTGCTGATGACGACTGTTACGCCAGAAACACGTCCCCTTCAAATGTCACTTTATCTGTAGGTAAGAGCTTGTCGTTTTCCTTAGTGGCATGTCAATTTTAAGGAAATTTTTCAATCTGGAGATTATTTCCCCTTCTCACATGGAGCTGGTCTTCATTATCATTTGACAATTATACATCTTCCAGAAACGGAGATAATTTTAATAAATGAAGAATTTATGTTGTATGGTATTTGACATACTTGTATTAGTCTATCTAACTACATTTTGATTATGAGGGCCTTCAAGTTCTGTCCGACTTCCGATGATCTTTTAGATATACTGACTTAAGTTCTACCGTTTCTTCACATAAGTTTAGAGCGAATTCAAGGTGTATATCATCCCATTCGCTCGTCTTCTTCACTCCATCTATCCACCTCATGCACAGTCGTAGTTGTGTGGTAAGACATAGGCTTCCAGACCACATGGTTCTGCGTTCAGTCCCACTGCGTGGCATCTTGGGCTGGTGTATGTTTCACTATAGCCACAGGTCGACCAAACCCTTATGAGTGAATCAGGAAATGGAAAGTGAAAGGAGCTTGCCGTATGTGTGTGTGTGTGTGTGTGTGTGTGTGTGTGTGTGCCTGTCTGTCTATCTATCTGTCTATCTATCTATCTATCTATTTATCTATCTATCTATTTATCTATCTATCTATTTATCTATCTATCTATCTATCTATCTATCTATCTATCTATCTATCTATCTATCTATCTATCAGTCTATCTATCTATCTATCTCTATCTATCTATCTGTCTATCCATCTATCTATCTATCTATCTATCTAATCTATCTATCTAATCTATCTATCTATCTATCTATCTATCTATCTATCTGTCTGTCTGTCTGTCTGTCTATCTATCTATCTATCTATCTATCTATCTATCTATCAGTCTATCTATCAAGCTAACCTTCTACCGGTGCGTGTGTCTGTGTTTGCGTTTGTCTTACAAATACCGCTTGAAAACCGGTTTTGGTCTGCCTACGTCCCCGTAACTTAGCAGTTCGGTAAAAGAAACCGACAGAATAAGTACCAGTCTTAGAAAAAAGAAAATAAGTACTAGTGTCGATTCATTCGACTTAAAACCCTTCGGAGTAGTGCCCCAGCATGGACGCAGTACACTGATTAAAACAAGTAAAAGGTAAAGAATAAAAAAACAAAAAAGACTGAAATTGCATTGCATCGCATCGCATCTGTCTACGCCTGTATCTATGTATAGTTGCAAATACCCACGTAAGTAATTATGTCGCTTATGAGGAGCCCGCAAGTTGTGCTCGCCCTTTGATGATCATAGATATTCACCGTCTTCAGTCCTGCTTGTTCATCACATGTGTCTCGAGTGAATTCAGTATGCCACCCTACTAGCCTTCTTTATTCCATCTACAAACCTTGTGCACGGTCGCCATTTGTTCTCTCTCTCTCTCTACTTCAACTTCTAGTTTTCATTCACATAATTCTCCCATTCATGCCATCTGCCCTTATAACGTAACCAAAGAAGTTTAATCTTTCTTGGACAATCAATGCTTCCAGAGCACTCTCTAGTTTCATTTGCTGCATTATTGATCTGTTATTTTATCCGTCCATGTTATTCTCTATAATCTTCTCCAGTACTTCATTTTGAATACATCAATTTTCCTTCCATCATCTTTGTTAATTGTCCAGTTTTCGCATCCATACATCACAACTGGATGCAGCATTTATTTTAAACGAACTGCAATACCGACTTTGTTCTTCATTCTTTTATCTATGAGATATATATGTACATATATGTGTCTGTCTACCTATTTATCCGTTAACGGGTTTACATGTGTAAGAAACATTTCTATACATATGTATGCGCATACATATACACTTACATGTTAATAGTATACAATATATATCCTATATGTGTGTGCGTGTGTGTGTGTATACATAGACACTCATATACATACATACATATATATATATATATATATATATATATATATATATATATATATATATATATATATATATATATCAAGTAATAAGCAACGAAATCCGTGTTGCTTATTATTTGATTTTAATCACCCATCCTTTTGGGATGTGAAATTCGGGTGCCTTCGCATAAGTACCATATTCAAGCCTTGAATATATATATATATATATATATATATATATATATATATATATATATATATATATATATATATATATATATATATATATATATATATTCCTGCCCTTCACTTCTCCTGTACTATCTCTGACACCTCTGTCCCCTTTCTCGACATTTCGGTCAGCATCCATCACTCCACTCTTAGCACCTCCATCCACTACAAACACACAGACTCACACTCTTATCTCAACTTCTCCTCCTCCCACTCTAAACACAGAAAAAAAAAGCGCAGAAGCCATGATAGATCGTTGACCAAACACCATTCAATTTTTTTTTTCTCCGTGTTTTTCTCCTTGTTTTCTCCGTATTCTTTCTGTTGAAGAGCGTAGCTCGAAACGTTAAAGACTTTCTGTATTCCCGAGCGTCAAACTAATACATCCTTTTGTTGTTTACACCACCTGTCCTCGTCTGTTGATATTTCGTACATTCTTCCATATATATATATTTGACCGTTGACTGAACACTATTCAATTTTTTTTCTCCGTGTTTTTCTCCTTGTCTCCGTATTCTTTCTGTTGAAGAGCGTAGTTCGAAACGTCAAAGACTTTCCGTATTCCTGAGCGTCATACTAATACATCCTTTTGTTATTTACACCACCTGTCCTCGTCTGTTGTTGTTTTTTCGTACATTCTCCCATATATATATATATATATATATATATATATATATATATATATATATATATATATACATGCAGGATGCTGATGCTGAAAAGTTGTTGGCTTTGAGGGCGTCGCGAAAGGCCTGGTTGGAGGCCCAACCTTCTGAGTTCTTTTACAGGGCTTAGAAAAACTGAAGGACCGTTGCAGTTAGCGTGTGAATCTGAGAGGGGAATATCTTGAATAAAATCATCATTAGCTGATCCTCTTGTACATTCTTTCACCCAATGTCAAGAACTTTTCACCCCGCTCCCCCGTGGCTAAGTGGTTAAGGTGTCGGACTCATCATCGTAAGATTATGGTATCGATCCCTAGGCTCGGTGACGCATTGCGTTCTGGGCAAAACACTTCATTTCACTCTGGTCCAGTCCATTCATCTGGCATAAATAAGTAATCCAGTAACGAACCAGTGTCCCGTCTGGGATAATGCAGTGGTGTAGGGGGTCGTATATATACGTCACAAAAACGAGGAGAACGGTCTTGTGACTCTATATGACTCGGAAATGGCTTTTAACATTTACAGGTGAGTGTGTGTGTGTGTGTAGGTATGTCTTTTCTCCCCACCCTTGATTGAAAATCGGTATAACCGATCAGCTCATCAAAAGGAACCGATATAGTAAGTATGTGACTTAAAAAATAAGTACGGGATCGATTGGTTTAAGCAAATCATTCAAAACGGTGGCCCCAGTATGACCACAGTCATTGCTTTGGGATTTAGAATCTTTCGTTAAAGCATGCGGTTTGGATTTCGATCCTAATGTGCACAACTGCTTTCTATAGTCTCGGGTTAACCAGTTCACTGAGAATTTAGTAGGAAGAAGCTCTGTGTATTCGGTCTCAGTGTGCGTATATATAGTATGCTTCTTGATGCATATATATGATTGTTTATGTATATATATATATATATATATATATATATATAGTCTTTTTTATGCGTACATATGCTTGTTTGTGTGTATTTATACTTGTTTATGCGTATATATGCTAGTATATACGCGCGTATTATACTTGTTTATGTGTATATATGATTGTTGATGCGTATATATGCACGTTTATGCAGATGTATAAAAAACAAGACCAAGATTTTATTCACATTGGTATCCAATTTTATGCATTGAATATGAATATTCAGTTACAGAAGAAGATCATTGAATTCTCTATATTCATTAAATCTTAATTTATCTTTAACGAATCTGACAGCGAGTTGTCAGAAATGTTAGAACGCTTATCAAAATGGCGTTTGTCTCTGTCAAAGCTAACGAGCTTTATTTCTTTCATTTTTCAGATTTTTTATTTATTTTTAATCCCATGACTATATTACTAGGAAGAACAGCAGCGTCTGTAGCCGTTTTGTGGCTCTCCAAGACTGGAGAGCTTAAAGTTTTTTTTTTTTTTTTTAAATACGAAGCTGTGTATCCTAATATCGAATTATCCCCGGCTGGAGTGATTGGGCGGAACGCTTGCAACAGAATTGTCTCCGCTAAAGACATCCAAGGATCATGTGAGGGTGCCGAACCGATGAATTGATTATATTTGCCACCCAAGGACACGGGTAGCCAATTCAATGGGCTTTCACTCATTTTTCCCAAAACTGAATTTCCCATCCAAGTCTTGCACTGACCTGAGGCTATAATAAAAAAAAACATGCCCAAAGTACTATACTGTAGAATTGAACCTGGAGCAACGTGATTGTGACGAAAAGTTTTTAACCATGACTATACTTATTCCTCATTCCGTTTAACGATTTTACACGTTACAGTAAAATACTTCAAATGCATTATCGAATGTATCTTCTTCGTATTTCATTAACGAGACCAAACTAAATTTATGTTCGCAAAATCACAGTATCGACCAGACCATCGGATTGTGTTACACACTGCCTGTCACAACGCGCTTCCAATTCTGTCTTCATTACTTCATTCTTTTCCATCTTAAGCCAAATTGCTTGACTAAATAGTCTTCCCATCGCTGTGGAGGCCTTCTATGTGGCCTTTTCCGATTTCTAGGGTTCACCTCAGCAACTTTACTGGCCCACCTGTTATCTGTGAACATTGCGGCGTGTCCAGCCCAGCGGAACTTCCTCAGTCTTGGGGTCGAAAAAATAAATTAACCGTCAAATACTGGGTTCAATTCAATCGAAAAACCCTAACCTCGAATTTGAGGCCTTTTCTAAGTAATGAAATCATTATCGTTATTATAATAAGAGGATTAAAAGGGGATATTTTGGCGAAATCATTAGGTCGACGAATGAATTTCGAATTACTTCGTGTGCGTTTATGCTTTGGTCGGCCCGGCTTGAAGAATCCGTCTTGTGATTCTTTCCTGTGACATTCTCATTATACGTCTTTAGCACTAGAACTATTGCCGCTCAATGCGGAGAAGCAGTGGTTCGATCTGGGGAGACTCCACGCCGAGTAATTTGTGTGTGTGTGTACCTTTTGCTTCAGCATGAATTGAAGTCGGGACTTAGGAAAAGGTGAATTGAAAGCCGAAACTAAATACCGCAAATCTTTTACTCCGACACACTTAAAGCTCAGCCAATCCACCTTTCTCCCGCCTTTGGTCACAGAAATTATAATTTTCCATATTGGAACAAATCTGCAAATATGGCGTCAAATTAGTAAAAATTTAGTTGTGGTATTTTTGCTGTTGTTGTTGTTGTTGCTGGTGCCTCTGTAATTGTAGCATTTTTGCTATTGTTCTTGTTGTAGTTGTTGTTGCTGTTGCCGCTTCTGCTGCTGCGTAAAGAGAAATTGATGGGAAAGAAATAAATGGAAAAGAAATAAACAGAATCCACAGCAATCACATTACAAAGACCGATCACATAATGATCTTCCTTGTATCGGTTTTTATTGTATAAGAACACAGAAAATTGGAGAGAGTAATGCAGTGTTTCATACAATTAAATTAGAGGGTCTCAACGACATTAAAATCACTCTCCGTAATTAGAGTGGAGTTTCTAGTGAACCATAAATGTCTTCGTCACAATGACTTCTTGTCGATCCATCGAAAGAGCCTCTACTCGATTACTTGACCTGCTGAAAATCGCAGCCAAAGTCACCATATATCACACATTATTGTATTAATAAAAGAAGGACGTGTTAAACAATCAATATGATCCTATGCACTGGAAAAGATATTTTATACTTTATTTTGCCGACCCTGGAAGGATGAACGGTGAAACTGACCTCGACAGAATTTGAACACAGAACGTAATGAGCCGGAAGATATAACCTCTAAGA
The DNA here is from genome assembly GCF_046866305.1 of Octopus bimaculoides. Lineage (NCBI taxonomy): Eukaryota > Metazoa > Mollusca > Cephalopoda > Octopoda > Octopodidae > Octopus > Octopus bimaculoides. Next base: position 24,482,305 of record NC_142937.1, read on the forward strand.
TTACTTTTTTTACTCTATGACACTCACATGCGGATTTACATATTTTTCCGTACGATTAATTAATTTATTCATTTTGCAAATAGTTTAGGTGTTTCCATATTATTGATTTAGTGGTAAATCATTGTATAGAGGAAATTATAAAGTCGAGCTTGGCAAGATTGTAACTCATTAATTAATTAACGATTTACAACCTTTACTGCATAAAGAGAATCTCACACTCAGCCTAATGCAATGGCAAACATGAAAGAACAGTAAACTGAAAGCTATAATCCAACTCTGAACTGCATTTCGATTCGATGATCGTCTGTCTTATTCAAATCCATCAACTTGACAAGATTTTCGCTTTATTATTTATTTATTTTGTTAGTTTGTACTTTACATTGGGAAAGAATAAGTAATGATGTTCAAAATGCCTCCAAGGTCATTAGATTAGTAGTGCACCACTAGATTTAAAATGGCTTCCACTGATCTTTGCAGGCTCAACTTACCAAGAGCTTACTTATTGTTCAAAAGCCGAAATGGGAGTTTCTACAATGGCATATACAGCAGTGAAGTTTGTTGTAACAGAACATCCACGTTTAAGTGAGGTTAAATATTATTTCACGATATCAATACTTCCTCTATTGCTAATAGATATTTTTCAATAAGTTCGCTGGCTAATCGAGACACCAGTGCCTGCTCGGACACTGATTTTCCATATGTCGCTGGCGGAGAGATGAATCGCTGCTATCTCTAGCGGTCGAGCGTCCATCATTGACTAGATCAAAGAAGATTAAAATCACCTGATATGGTAGCCTCGGCGCTGGAGGTGGAGGGGATTTTTACACCAAAAGCCAATATGAGAGTCTCTCTCACGGTATTCACTGCAGTAAAGTTTCTTCTAACAGAACATCTACGTTTAAGCGGGGTTAAATATCCCCTCTCGCTACCAATTCTGCCTCTGTCACTAATCTATATATTTTTAACAAGATCATTGGCTAACCGAGACACCAGTGCTTGTTCTGGCACTGGTTTTCTATATATCGCTGGTGGAGAGATAAGTCACCGTTATCTCTTGTGGTCGAGTGTGCATCATCGAAGAGAAGGTCGAAATCACGTGATCTGGTGGTCTCGACGCTGGAGTTGGTGGGGATTAATCTTCCCCACTAGCGATATAAACAAGCGTGCATTTTGCACCAAAAGCCTATCTGAGGGCTTCTCTCGTGGTATCTGCTGCAGTAAAGTTTGTTTAAGTGGGGTTTAGTTATTGTTCTATGATACACGCTGCTGATGAGTTTAGATATCGGGCCCTTTCTGGAAAGGCATGAAATGTTACAGCCAATTGTCTGGATGACACTATCTTGCTGATATTAAATTCGTTAAAAATAAGAAATGTAAACAACACAGTCAAACTTCGCTTGGTTTTGAACCCAGAAATATGAAAGGTGAACCTAAATATTCATTTCTACTCTAGGCACAAGGCCCGAAATTTTGGGGGAGGGGGCTAGTTGATTAGACCGACCCCAGTACGCTACTGGTACTTAAATTATCGATCCCGAAAATGGATGACTGCCAAAGTTGACCTTGGCGGAATTTGAACTTAGAACGTAGTGAACCTTGCGGAGACACCCTTCGGTCACGAATGACCATAGGATTGCACCTAGAAAGTTACCATCCAAGGCACAAGTCCGGGCAAGGTTGTTTATGGAAGACCAGCAGTCACCCATGCATATCAGCCTCCTCTCTCCATGCCACCGATGTTATCCAAGAGAAAGGCAAAGGGGCCGATACAGCTTGGCACCTGTGACGTCGCAACTCATTTCTACAGCTGAGTGAACTGGAGCAATGTGAAATAAAGTGTCTTGCTCAAGAACACAACATGCAGCCCGGTCTGGGATTCGAACTCACAACCTCACGGTCGTAAGCTCGGCGCTCTAACCACTGAGCCATGCGCCTTCACTAGTGACCCTAAATATTAGATTATTATTATATTAGCACAATATTCAATTTCATTATTATAATGAATTATAAGGAGGTGAGCTAGCGCAATCATTAGCACGCCGGAAAATACTTAGCGGTATTTCGTCCGTCTTTACGTTCTGAGTTCAAATGCCGCCGAGGTCAACTTTATCTTTCATCCTTTCGGGGTCGATAAAGTAAGTACCAGTTTCGCACTGGGGTCGATTTAATATACTAGCCCCTACCGCTAAATCGATGGCCTTGTGCCAAAATTTGAAGCCATTACTATAATGAGCGAGGAGAAATGTTACTGCACCTGTAAAATGCTTAGCGGCGTTTCTTCCGGTTTTCCGTTCTGATTTCTAATTCCGCTGTGGCCGACTTTGTCTTTCATCCTTTCGAAATGTGCATACATTGGTTCCTTCTTTTTTCTGTCCATGAGCGTATAGTATAAATTGAATGCTTTATGCATTGTCTGTCAAATCTATGGATATGTTTTATAATACATTATAATAATTCTTTCTACTACAGGGTGGAGCACAGAGAATAGACGTTTTTGAAAAAATCACAAAATCATTAATTTTAACTGCAAACAAATTTTGTTGACATCAAGGTGTTTGTCTTGAATTAGAATTTGTCAAAATCAAGCGTGGAAAATAACATCCATCATCTTGTGTCTGTTTTCATTGATGAATTTCTGAAGGCGCTCTTGGAAGTTGGCCTCCACTCTCTCCAGCATTGCTCTGTCAATTTGGGCGGCTTCCACGCGAATAGCTTCTGTCAAATTACCCAATGGGCTTGTGCGCATACATACGTGCTTTGAGGTCTCCTCTCAAGAAATAATCACATGGACAAATCAGAGAAATAAGGGGGCCAAGGAATGTCAGCAAACATGGAAATGAAGCGAAGTTAAGCCGCTATGGATAGTCCCATGGTTTAAACTGTTGCCCAATGACCAATTTGTACGGGTGGAAATGCAAGTCTTCATGAAAAATATGTCTTACCGATTGATTACCGATGCCATGTTCAGTGGAATGCCTCCGAGCAGAACGATTTGGACTCTGTATTAACGCTTGTCTGACACATTCCACATTTTCGGGGGTCCGTACCGTTCGTGGCGCCTCCACCAGTCTCCTATTCGTTGGTGTGCCTCGTTTACGAAGTGCATTCACCCAACGTAAGATTGTGTTACGGGTGGGAACAGCCTGATTTCAGTGGCGCCAAAATTCACGCTGAACTGCTGTGACAGACTCGTTATTCTTCACGTAACTGTCGTAGGCAAACATGCAATGCTCTATCGTCCACAGCGCCATAGCTTCACTTGAAAAGACAAAAGAATACTATGACACCACTGACTGAATGGTACCTGTCAGACATATGTCCCTAACACTGGGGCTGAGTAACAGCCATTTCAAAAACGTCCGTCCTCTCTGTCCCACTTTGTATAAGCACGAGGCCTGAAATTTTGAGGGAGGAGACTAGACTCTGCAGCTTGATAATGCTACAATGTACTATAGAATCTATAGTAGACTGTAGGAATATCACTAAAAATTATTTTGTTTCGTTCTTGATTCTTTATTTTTTTTTAACAAGTTGAGAGCAGTTGCTCCTTGAAAGAGACAGAAATGAAAGAAAGTTAATGAGAAATGTCTTTTAACTAGAATTGAAACTGCATTGCAGTCTTGATTTTCCATAAGTTCACTACTTTTCCTCTCAGAAAATACTTGCTGATTATTATTTTTTTTTTTTTTCAACATGAAACAAAACCAATTTTTGAAAGGAAGAACAAAGTCGGTGTGATCCAGTACAACTGTTGCTGTTTTGATTGATTAAAATCAGGTGAGATCTGATTAAGCATACGTTTAACTACAATTTCTAAGTCAGAATAATGGCTACATCCCTCCATTCTGTAACATTGTCATCATCCATCCTCGATGTAAGATCTTATGCATCAGGATTAGTTAGATCATGAGTGAAAGACGGCAGCGAGTGGAGTGCATAATCTGCTTTTCATTTGCATTGATTTTCTGGTGCAGGTTCAAACGGAAAATGTAGCTACAATTTATGTCATATATTTTCTATACAGCCGCCTCAAAAGACTTTCAAACATTGGTAACACAATATATCTCTCTCATTAGATTCTAGAAGAAACTCGTGTGCTTGTCTGTCATAAGTAACTGCACCCTGTATGTGCCTCATAAACACAATTAATACTTAGATTTAACATGCCATTGAACAGATGTTGAATAAATGCCGTATAATAATGCGGAAGGTCGATACTGACAAGATTATTTTTTGCTAGAAGTACTTTCGGATGTGTGGAGCAGTTGGCAAAAATATGTATTATCTTATTCCCGTAATATATTTTAAGAGTGTTACACTGACCTCTTGCTTCAGGAACAAAATATGTTTCAAGCCATTACACAGTGATGTTTGCTGCAATCCACTCCTTTGTGACGCTAAAAACTGGGTCATACGATTGAAGGGCCTGGGATATAAATTTCGGCTGATGACCAGCACCTTAAACTTTTATGGGTTCCAACAGCAGCACAATTACATTATCTTTTTATGCTTATATCGTGTTTGTGATTCTTCATCCTCAATTTTCAGAGTTCATTTATGAGACGATTTCCATTACGAGATAATCCTACAGGCATCATAGATCTGTTGAAAGATTTTTTCCTGGAGAATTAACTTAGCTAACTCTACAAGAAACGAAGCAGTTGTTTCCTTGATACTCAACACTTTTAGTCACACAATATATAATATTTTGATCAAGTCATTGCCTGAAACAATGAAACCTACCTTCAGTCTAACCATACATTTAGTCTAGTCCTAGTTCTACTTGAACAATTTTAGATTGTTCATTCAGATCTCCAGGCAACTCAGCACTTTCACTTAAGCGGGGCTTAAGCTACATTATCATTACTTCATCGTGTTCCACAATTTCTTACACTATTTTCCTTATGCACAACTTTTCCTTTGATTTACTGCTAGCGAAAACTGGATTAATGTTTCTCTTTATTCCTTTATGTCATATACTGTCAAAGCATTAATGTTGCATAATTCACATAAGCTTCTTACAAATTCAATACTGCCGAATTTTTTTTTTTTCGCAAATTCAATGTTATCTATTATGGACAACGCATGGAGTTTCAGCTTTACACCACGAGAAATGATTCCTTGATGTATTGAAAACATAGCTAGGGCTGAGAGTGAGCAGGTTATAATAAAACTAAAATACAGAGAAAAAAGTAGGAATGGCTTATTTGTGTTTACGAGTTCGCGCCAAACGATGAGGCAAAAACCAATGCTGCCAAAACCGCAGCGACAGGTCGGTACAGCAAACCAGAAATTATGTTCAAATTAGAAGTAGCACAGGCTTATTGATGGTCGGATTAGTGGAGAAGAACTTTGTTACAAAAGGTTAATTTTTCTGTTATATCATTGTATCGAGTAAGGCGACGAAGTGGCTGAATCGCTAGTAGTCGGATACAATCCTTATCAGCATTTCGTCCGTTTTTATGTTCTGGGTTCAAATTCTACCGCAGTCGACATTACATTTCATCATTTCGGGGTCATGAAGTAAATACCACTTGAGCACTGGGCTCGGTGTAATCGACTGGCCCCGTATCCCCAAAATTTCAGATCTTGTGCCTATATTAGAAAAGATTATTGCACCAATTATCTGCACTTCAAAACGACAATCAAATACGTAGAATGGAATCACGGAATATTAAAATGCACAAAAATATATCAAACTAATTAAATTAAAGACCAAAAACTGCAATAACTCCGGGTCATTCCGTTTTGTAATTATCTTGAAATAATTCATTAATTAAAAATTTATTCATTTTCTTTGTGATAAAGAGAGTTTATTTTGATAATTTTACACATTTTGCCATTTCTCTCATAATATAAAATAAATCGAGGTTATATATCTAACTATGCAAATTTATTCCACCTACGCAAATACAGTTTTACGCATCAGATCGATAATTCGATCATCATTACTTTGGCAAATACGATGAAGGCTATACATCATTAAGGAAGTCTAATTAGAACAAAACATGTCCGCAGCCGTCTCCCTTCCTTCCAGAAATGCTGAAAATAATAATAGTCATTGGACTTACATAAATTGCTTTCAAATTTTAGCACAAGGCCAGCAAAAAGCACAAGGCCAGCAGGAAAAGCGGGTAAGTCGATTACATCGACTCTAGTACGACACTGAAACTATTTTATCGACCCCGAAGGATGAATGGCAACGTCGACCTCGGCGTAATTGGAAATCAGAATGTAAAGACGGATGAAACGCCATTAAGCATCTTGCCCGACATGCTAACGGTTCTGCCAGCTCACCGCCTAAATTGAATCGATAAGTTTTGAGGTTTACTTGTATATAAGTATGTGCTTAACCATTATCGTGTGTAAAATAAAAGAAATATTGGTTTGGCAACTAAGTCCCCGCCGTTTTGTGTGTGTGTGTATTTGGGTCTTTGTGCTTGTATTTATCCCCGACCGTTGCATGACAATTGGTATTAGCTTGTTTAAGTAGCCGTAACATAGCGGTTCGACACAAGAGGCCAAATAAATAAGTAGCAGTGATTGAAAGATAAGCACTAAATTCCTTCAACTAAATTCCTTCAAGGCGGTGCCCCAGAATAGCTACTGTCCAAAGAAAAGGATAAGAGAAAAACGACATGTATTTAATCAATCCAATACTCGATTATCTCCTCTTGATTATCAAACAGAATGATGTGAGAAAATTTGATCTCTATATCTCTATATTCTTTTACTTGTTTCAGTCATTTGACAGCGGCCATGCTGGGACACCATCTTGAAGAAGTTTTCGTCGAATAAATCGACACTAGTACTTGTTTTATTTTAAGCCTGGTGCTTATTCTATCAGTTGTAAACACACCAACAGATGTAAACACACCAACACCGGTTATCAAGAGGCGGTGAGAGACAAATACAGACTCAAACACACACACACACACACACACACACACACATATATATATATATATATATATATATATATATATATATATAAAAAAACAAATAGAAATGAGTATATGCATATATATGTACCGGTATGTGCATAACGACATCCACCTGTATGTATAAGTGCATATCTGGGTACAGGACATTGCAAACAAAACAGAGACGAGAAAACACACAAGCCACATAGAGAACATTCTACTTCATCAGCTACCCCCGTTTTAACACCGGCGTTTCGAAGAGCTGGGCAGGACGCATCGTTAAAACAGCTCTTCCCATGGACTGCAAATTAAATTTGTATACACAAATTAAATCTTGCCATGGAGGAATGTAGTGGCGGACAAAAAACAAGACAGGAAAACAAACAGAAAAGGCTTTACGGCCAGACGAGAAAAATTGTTTGTGTATGAACGCTGTGAGACACGAACTTGAAAGTAGGGACGAAGTGGTTCGCGTGTTTGCTCGGCGACAGCCAAGGAAGAAAAGGATTATTGACCGGAAGCATATATATATATATACAACGGTTTCCATCAACGAAATTCACACACAAGTCTTTGGTTGGGTCGAGGCTTTAATAGAGGACATTTGTCCAAGAGGCCAGCAGTAGAACTGAATCCGGTATCATGCGGTTGGGAAGCAAGCTTTTTTAGCACACACCTGCACCTGCGTTTATCTGTATATATATCAAAGACAGTTAATACAATGTACATTTTAGATATACAAAGACATCATCATCTGCTCGGAAACAGAAATTTTAGGAAATAATTACGACCATATGTCATACTACTCAAGCCTTGTTGGAAGTTACGTACAAAACTTGTACTGACATGTACCGACTATATATATATATATATATATATATATATATATATATATATATATATAAAATACAGTGTACATTTAATACACATTAGAGATGCCCATAAAAGGACATCTAACCCGCTAGAAAGAGCAGCCAAAGCTCTCCACCACAAAATTAGGGATAATTTCGAAAAGGAATGAAAAATAAAAACATTTACCATCTATATTCCGA
>NC_142937.1:24492779-24495279 GCF_046866305.1 Octopus bimaculoides
TTTGTTTTGTGCCAAATTTAGTTAGGTTATAACTGGTGTGTGTGCTTTATGTTGCCAGGGATGAAACTAAATACCGTAAGGCATTTAGTTCGACGATCTGCTGATTCTACAAATCCACCAGTCTTTTGTGGTTACGACAATGAAAATGTTTGAAACAAAAGGTTCAAAGATTTGAAGTGACATCAGTCCAGCTTCTCACTTTTCAACATGTTTCACCATGCTAGAATAAAATTAAGTATCAGTCGCAATGAATTAGTTGATTAAACACACTTGGCTGAATAAAGATTCGACCCAGTTTGACTTTATAAGGGTTATTTGACTAAAGTGACGAGCTCACAGTCTTAAAGTTATGGCAGTCGTTATTTGGAGCGAGCAGACGGTAAGCCGTCGCGTTTTGCCCTTGAATAAATCATTTCATTTTACGCTGTCTTTTGCTCTGATTCCCCCCAGAGCATTTTACAGAAATGAGGGCCAGACTTGTCCTGGTATATATCTCTTTCTCCCTCTCTATTCTCCTCTCCATCTCCCCCCTCTCTCTCTCTATCTCTATCTATCTATCTGTCTCTGTGCCTCTCATTCTATGTCTCTGTCTCTCTCACTTCCTTCTTTTCCCCATGTTCTGCTGTGTCAAAGGTAAGCAAATGGGGAAAGCTAAGGCAATGACAGTTAAAACGTAGTATATTGTACCAAATTATGCTCGCTTGCCAGCGACGGTTGTGGTTGCATTGTACCTTATTCTTCAATGTGCTGTGTGGTTAAGAAGGTCGATTTCTAATCACGTGGTTTCCGGTTCAGTCCCACTGCTCGGCACCTTGGGTAAATGTCTGCCTCTATAATCCCGGACTGACCAATGCCTTGGCAGGGAATTCAGTAGACAGAAACTGTGCGGAAGCCCATAGTATATATTTGTGTGTCTGTGTGTGTGTGTATGTGAGTCTGTGTGTATGTTTATATTGTGTCTGTGTTTGTCCGTCCCACTGCTTGACAACTAGTGTTTGTTTTCGTCCCTGTAACATAGTGGCTCGGTAACATTGAACAATAGAAGTGCCAGACTTTAAAAAGATTAAAGGTGTTACCCAGCATGGCCGTAGTTCAATGTCTAAGACAAGTAAAGGATTAAAGAGCAAAATAATATATATATACATATACATATATATATATATATATATATATATATATATATATATATATATAGCAATGTTAATTCTCTAAATGAAGTATTAACAGTAACTGCACGATAAAGTGTAGTATATTGCCACTTAAGTGTGGCTGACCCCTAGGGGTGGATGTTACTGTTGCTTTTAGCCCCAGGAGGACATCTCCTCCAGCTGGCTTATCGACACACGACTGTGTCCTGTTTGCCAAGGGAGTTATCCCTCTCACCTCGACCAGCAGCACGAACGTATCCGGATTTCAGGGTTATTTCCCTTCGTCGGCGTTCGACAGCTGATGACCTTGGTGAGAGAGACAAAAACCTGGCAAACCTTATATCTTCTTTTCCAGTGAAATTCTTCACTGATATTGAAAAGGTGAAAACAAGCAATGTTAATTCTCTAAATGAAGTATTAACAGTAACTGCACGATAAAGTGTAGTATATTGCCACTTAAGTGTGGCTGACCCCTAGGGGTGGATGTTACTGTTGCTTTTAGCCCCAGGAGGACATCTCCTCCAGCTGGCTTATCGACACACGACTGTGTCCTGTTTGCCAAGGGAGTTATCCCTCTCACCTCGACCAGCAGCACGAACGTATCTGGATTTCAGGGTTATTTCCCTTCGTCGGCGTTCGACAGCTGATGACCTTGGTGAGAGAGACAAAAACCTGGCAAACCTTATATCTTCTTTTCCAGTGAAATTCTTCACTGATATTGAAAAGGTGAAAACAAGCAATGCTAATTCTCTAAATGAAGTATTAACAGTAACTGCACGATAAAGTGTAGTATATTGCCACTTAAGTGTGGCTGACCCCTAGGGGTGGATGTTACTGTTGCTTTTAGCCCCAGGAGGACATCTCCTCCAGCTGGCTTATCGACACACGACTGTGTCCTGTTTGCCAAGGGAGTTATCCCTCTCACCTCGACCAGCAGCACGAACGTATCCGGATTTCAGGGTTATTTCCCTTCGTCGGCGTTCGACAGCTGATGACCTTGGTGAGAGAGACAAAAACCTGGCAAACCTTATATCTTCTTTTCCAGTGAAATTCTTCACTGATATTGAAAAGGTGAAAACAAGCAATGTTAATTCTCTAAATGAAGTATTAACAGTAACTGCACGATAAAGTGTAGTATATTGCCACTTAAGTGTGGCTGACCCCTAGGGGTGGATGTTACTGTTGCTTTTAGCCCCAGGAGGACATCTCCTCCAGCTGGCTTATCGACACACGACTGTGTCCTGTTTGCCAAGGGAGTTATCCCTCTCACCTCGACCAGCAGCACGAACGTATCTGGATTTCAGGGTTATTTCCCTTCGTCGGCGTTCGACAGCTGATGACCTTGGTGAGAG
>NC_142937.1:24500279-24507779 GCF_046866305.1 Octopus bimaculoides
ATTATTGATAACATAATCTCATCTATTTTATTACTTGGCTCAAAATTTTACAGCTTTCGAAGCAAAGAACACTCAGAGTCATTTTTAAACTCTTCGTAATTAATAAACGGTTTCTTTTTAAATAATGTTGCAACGATCTGAAAAGATTATAGTTTGATGGAGCAGAGTGAAAAAAATATAGCGTGTTTCAAAAAATTTGATATCATTTCGCAATCTAATAACTCTGCCAGTTCTTGTTCAAATGACTTCAAATTTTAACAGCATGTGTAGAAGCAGGTTAAAATTTTATGTTTAATGTTTGATATGTTTATCTTTTCAGGTATAGAAATAGCACTCACTGGAATAGAAAAGGAATGTTGTGTGTTGGAGTATGCTCGAACACAGTTGAACAAGACTGTGCAGCGTGTATTTGTGAGAGAATTCTCTAAAAACTCACCAACGGCAATGCAGATTTGGACAGGGCACAAAAAATTCAAAGAGGAGGGCTGTCTAAGCACACCAACACCGGTGGTAGGAGACAAGCAGTGGTAGGAGACAAGCACAGACCGATATGCAGACAGACAGACAGGCATGCATACACACACACACACACACATATATATATATATATATATATATATATATATATATATATATATATATAAATATATATATACAAGTTTCTTTCAGATTCCGTCAACCAAATCCACTCACAAGGCTTTGGTTGGCCCTAGGCTATAGTAGAAGACAGTTGCCTAAGGTGCCACTCAGTGGAACTGAACCCGGAACTATGTTATTGGGAAGCGAGCTTCTTACCACAAGGCCACACCTTGTGGTATGGTAGAAGCTCTGTATATTTGTCGGAAACTAGCTCCTTCCTTGCAGGAAGACTTCAAATAATTAAAAATAGAAGAGAACACATACATAATTACAAAATAGTGTTAAATTTGTCACTTGCGAGGTAACTTCTGAAAAAAAGGCATACTCCTCTCTAATCAGTACATGACATGCGCAATGTTGCATACTGAAATAATTACGATGTGCCATTTCATCAATTCAGAAAAAAACAGTAATATATATTATTACACATTGGTAAAACCAGGAACATGTAGCAGCAAGTTTTTTTTATATTTGTTAAACTAACTACTTATTGACTACGCTGATGGCAAACTTATAAATGTAAACCAAGATCAGTTTTTGTCATGACAATAGCAGAACCGGTTTTTCTACGCCATATAGCAACCCAGTTGATGAAATCAGATACTGATAATAACGTGTAATGCGTCAATCAAACATCGTCGTCTAGGAATTGCATTGAAGTCCGTATAATAAACGATAAGTTTGTTGTTGAACAGAATCTAGGAGATGGTTCCAATTCCTAGGAATTTTGGTTTCAAATTTTGGCACATGGTCAACATTTTTGGGGGAGAGGACAAGTCGATTACATCGACACGGTACCCATTTCGTACTTATTTTATCGTCTCTGAAAGGATGAAATGCTAAGACCTCAGAATAATAACGGGCGAAATGCTGCTAAGCATTTTCGTTTTGCTAATGGCCCCAGATGAGTATACGAGCGTTGCTCTATAAACCTAGGCTCTCTTACCCAAACCAGGAATCAATATTTTTTCCTTGCTAGATTCCGGGTGTTGAACTCTGTAAAGCAGGAAGTATGACCTAAAGCCTATGATCCCAGATATTTCTTACAAATAAATTGGGTACCTAATATTTATATCTATCTACTCCTCATTTCGAGCATTCCTTGTATGATTCCCTGTAATTTTTCGTCCCCAACTTTAACCTTCCATAAATCCTAAATTTTATTTTAGAATTTATGGAAACTAGTGTCTTTGAAGGCTCAAATTGTCGTTTGAATATGATTTATTTATTTAATTGAACGTGACGCATCCATTCCCAAGTAAATTTATCGTCACCCATTTTTTGGTGATTCCCTTCTCTGTACTGTTTTCACTTTGCTAACGGCCCCTGAGAAGTGTACGAGTGTGCTCGAGTATACCTAAGCCAGGAATCAATATTTTTCGATGCTAAATTCCTGGCATCGAACTCTCTAAAGAAGGATGTATGATCTTATTTCTATGATACCAGATATTTCTTACAAATAAATTCAGTACGTAATCCCGTTTCATTTCCTTGTTAGAGAAATTGTTTTCTCTTCGTACTTCCAAATTTTTTTTTAGAAAAAGTTAAAACCATGAATGTACTAACATTTAATTTCTTACCTTCATCCTTTCAAAATATAGAAACTTAGGATTTAGTAAAATAACAAATAACGATGTTCCTCACCCCCGTGCCGTAGTTGTAAAAAGAGATTTTCGACAAACAGAACACAAAACAGTTCCCCTTGCTGATAAAAGACATTTTCATACATCTACTCTATTAATGTACTTGTAAAAGTGATGAATGCCACAAAATCCTACTTCGCCTAACCTGCAGGACCTTTGTGCTTAGTCAAAGAGAAACTAATAATTTTTCTTATAATCCTGATGCACAAAAACCAAAAGGGTCATGAATTCCACAAAATCATATTTGACTTCATCTCACTTAAGCTGCAGGGTCTTTGTGCCTCGTCAAAAAGAAACTAATAATTTTTCTCGATTCCTGATGAGCGAAAGCCAGAAAAGTCACGAATGCTATAAAATTATATTTCACCTCATCTCAACTAAACTGCAGGGCCTTTGTACATCGTCAAAGAGAAACTATTAGTTTTTTTTTTCTTTTCAAATCCTGATGACCAAACGCCTCTAGCTCTCAACTTTAAAATAAGATACATTAGATGAGTGATTCTAAAACTAACGTCTGACAGACGGCTTCTCCCACACGCATACACAAAAAATATTGGTAAAAGTTTTTGATGCCCTTTTTTTTATTAATGAGATAGAAAAATAGATCTTGTTTCTATATAACGTTTTTTTTTTTTCTGCTTCAACATGTTTGGCAAGTTTCAAAAGCTGGAAGACATCTTAATTTTATCAAGCATACCAGTTTAATAATGTTCAAACCTTAGATAAATGTACCCACCACAATGGGAATTATTGCATTAGATAATATCATCTAAGATATATTTATGCTGTATATATACGCGTAGATAAGACAAATTTTTTTTTACACTAAATATAAAGAGCACAGAAAACTCCTTACCTGCTATCTCTTGCTCTAGACTTGAAACACATGCACACATACGTGCACGCGCGCGCGCACACACACACACACACACATAAATGATTAAGTAGGACGAGTTGTTCATAACACTACAGGCTAAGTATACTGACCATGAATGCTGGTGTATTTACACGACCACATGACCAGTAAAAACATTCTGAAAAGAACCAACGAAATACGATTTTGTAAAATCATCACAGAACGAAAATCAAGACTAGCAGGTCACATAGTATTGTTACTAGAGTAATCATCACGTGATCACGTAACCGACCAGGCTATTAGATGTTGTTACACATCGCTGGTCACGATGCGCTTTTGCATTGTTTTAACCTTCAAATGACGCCACCCCGCTGCCTAGGCAAGCAGGCCAACATTCCCCCACTGATCGAAAGGAGGGAGTGGAGTGACGTGAAATGAAGTGTTTTGCCTAAGAACACAACGCACCGCTCAATCAGGGAATCGAACCCACGATCTGTCGATCGTGAGTGCGACAGCATAACCATTAGGGCACACACTTTCACTAGAATAATGTTATTCTAAAACAGCACTGGAGAGGGAAAGAGAGGAAGACCGACAAGTAGAAGGTGAAGAACATTCACAACCGACATGAGAGAGGCCAATAATTCATGGTTAGCTTAGGCGGTAAGCTGGCAGAATTGTTAGCACGCTGGGGAAAATGTTTCGCGGCATTTCGTTCGTCTTCGTGCTCTGAGTTCAAATTCCGCCGAGGTTGACTTTACCTTTCATCCTTTCTGGGTCGATAAAATAAGTGCCAGTGGAACCCCGGAGTCGATGTAATCGACTTAACCGCTCACCACGCCGAACTTGCTAGCCATGTGCCAAAATTTGAAACTAATGTCACATGGTTTACTGCACAGGAAACTGCAGCCGTTAGAAGCCAGGGACGTCAACATGCCACTCAATGTGCACGAGAGCGCAGAAGGAGCAGAAAATGAGAATGAAATTCTTAAAGCAAGAATGTGCGATGGTTAATTTAAGCCAGGGGTTTTCAAACTGTGGTCCGCGGACCACAGGTGTTCCGCAAGGAGAAGACAGGGGGTCCGTGGACAGCAAATACTTTTTATGGGCAATTTGATTTTATACATGTTTTTTAATCGAAATCTTTTAATTGACAATAGACTTATTTGTTAAATACTGTTAAATAAATAAATGTAAAAATATATGTTATTTTAAGCAAATATTTATGTATAAATTTCATAAGCGTTTATAAGGGGGTCGCTAAGGTAGAGCCTGAAATATAAAGGGGTCCCGCAAGTCAAAAAGTTTGAAAACCCCTAGGTTAAGCAACAAATTTTGGTTTCGATTCTTTGTTGCGTTTAGCTAACTTCACGTACGTCGTTGAAATCTCAAAAGTCTATACGCAACATTCTACTCATTGACTTTCATTTCACTGATTATAACAATCAGGTAAGTAATACTTTGATTGATTGAGCTTCAAATTTCATTTAATTCAATTTAAAACCCATTTATTTCGCTCAGGTGATGACAATGTATTACCGATGCTTAATTCATCGACTAATTTTTTTAAATTTAAACAGATGAGTAAATTTATAATTTGTGCTAATATATCCTTCAAAGATAAAACATTGTTTACAATACTAGATTGGAATTTCATTTAATTATAAAGTGTACAATGACATTCATTAACAGTCTACAAATACATTTACATACACACACGCAAACGCACGAGTGCATATACACACATACACACACACATACACGTATATATATATATATATATATATATATATATATATATATATATATATATATATATATATATATATATATATATATATTTATATATATACATATATATATACATACATATGTATATATATATATATATATACATATATATATATATGCATATATATATATATCTTTATATTTATATATATGTATATATGTATATATGTATATATATGTGTGTGTGTGTATATATATATGTATACATATATATATATACATATGTATATATATATACATATATATACATATATATATGTATATCTATATATCTATATATATGTATAGCTATATGTATATATATATATATATATATATATATATATATATATATATATATATATATATAAATGTATATGCGTGTGCTTTTGTGTGTGTGTGTGTGTGTGTGTGTGTGTGCTTTTGTGTGTGTGTGTGTTAAGTGAAAAGATTTTCTAGAAACAAAAGTTATCGATTTTATGAAAAATCTTATAAAAACTCAGATAAACAAAGACCTAACAGAAGGAAGATGTTCTATATGTACTTTCAGTTTTCAGGGGTCTTTTGTACTACGTTGACACGTGTGTTTCAAAAGCCAAAAACTATGAAAACGGTCACAAAAGAATTTCCTTCTTCAGGATCTACGTCATTCCGTCTTTCAAAGATTTTTCTTAAAACTGATAAGTTTTCATATATGAAAGTCTTTTCTTTTTTTTTTTTTGTGACAGTATCATGAAATTTTTTAGATTTTAATATATATAAATATGTGTACGTGTGTGTGTGTGTGTGTGTGTGTGTGTGTGTGTGTGTGTGTGTGTGTGTGTGTGTGTGTGTGTGTGTATTTATATGTATATATATGTATGTGTGTATATATATATATATATATATATATATATATATATATATATATATATATATATATATATATATATATATATATATATATATATATATATATATATATATATATATATATATATATATATATATATATATATATATATATATATATATATATATATATATATATATATATATATATATATATATATATATATATATATATATATATATATATATATATATATATATATATATACATATACAAGGTGTTTCAAAACATTTGATATTTGAGATGTAAATATCACAGAAACTACACGGTCAAAGCTATGAAATTAAACAGGCTTAATGTTGAGCAACATAGCATTTATTCCTCCAAGTTTGAATGAGAAATTCAAAGGTATGTGGGTTCTATGAACGATTTCACAAATGTTCAATATGCGCACTACCTGAGACACGGCACACTTCAAGTCGGTAGTCCAGCTCCACCCAAACACGCTGGAGCATGTGAGTAACAGTCTCCAGTGCGGTAGTGATTCTCTGCTCGAGTTGCTCTAGGTTTACAGGAAGAGGTGGGACATAGGCCAGGCCTTTCACATAGACCCAGGGGAAAAAATCGCAAGGCATCAGGTCAGGTGAATGTGGCGGCCATTTCAACAGCACATTGTCTTCATCACCAGTATGCCCGGTCTATCTCCCTCGCAGATTGTCATTGAGATAAGCCCGCACAGTGAGCTTCCAGTGAGGTGGAGCCCCGTCCTGTTGAAAAATGAAATCATCATGTTCATTTGCAATGAGCTCGTCCGTTAGCCAGTTCTGAAGCATTTACAGATAAACATCGTCGGTCACATTTCCCTCAAAGAAAAACGAGCCATGAAGATGCTTCTTGGAGGTGGCGCAGAGCACATTCATTTTTGGTGAGTCCCTCTTATGCTCAACTGTGGAATGAGGATTTTCTTTGCCTCAAATGCGAACATTATGTTTATTGACTTTGCCATTCGTATGAAATGAAGCCTCATCACTGAAAACATGACGTTCCTTGAACTCGGCTTCTTCAAGTTTCTCTTGCATATCAAGACAGAATTGTTTGCGCTTTCGCTTGCCGTCTGCCGTTATGGACTGAACGAGCTGTAGCTTGTAGGGTTTCATTAGCAAGACGCGCCAGACTGTCGCTGGAGGAATCTGGCTTTCCAGACTTGTTCTTCTTATGGACTTCTTGGGGCTTCGCAAGAGTTTTCATGAACCCGCTCGACCGTCTCTTTCGATGTTAGTGGTCGTCCAAATCCTTTTGCCCTGCACAGACAGCCTTCCTCTGAGTTTTTTGTACCCTGTCCAAATCTGCATTGCCGTTGACTTTTTAGAGAACTCTATCATAAATGCACGCTGCACAGTCTTGTTCGACTGTGTTCGAGCATACTCCGACACACAAAACGCTTTTTCTCTTCCAGTGAATGCCGTTTCTATACCTGAAAAGATAAACATTTCACACATTAAACATAAATTTTGACCTGTTTCTACACATGCTGTTAGAATTTGAAGTCATTTGAACAAGAACTAGTAAAGTTATTAGATTGCGAAATGATATCAATCTTTTTGGAACACCCTGTATATGTATATATATATATATATATATATATATATATATATATATATATATATATATATATATATATATATATATATATAAGTATAAATAATAATAATAATAATAAGAAGAAGAAGAAGAAGAAGAAGAAGAAGAAGAAGAAGAAT
>NC_142937.1:24512779-24532779 GCF_046866305.1 Octopus bimaculoides
AGGAGGAAGAGGAGGAGGAAGAGGAGGAGGAGCTGCAGCAGCAGAAGGGTATGGCCCCTACTCTCTTACTACTGAAGAAAAGAAACAAACCACCCTCTCTAAACTAACGGTTTTTAGCATTTCCACCTCTACTAATTAACTCTACTACTGCAGTCACTACCAGTGCTGCTGCTGTTGCTACAACTGCTACTACTGCTACTGCTGCGGCTGCTACTACTACTACTACCAGTACTACTACTACTACTACTACTACTACTACTACTACTACTACTACTACTACTACTACTATCATCATCATACAACTCACACTGTCGATAACCTTTCTTAATATGAGCATTGCCAGTAAGGAACAAAAACAATTATCACTACCAAAATGCTAATGCTGCTATCTGGACCTAGCAGCCATCAAATGGAGACCAATGAACAACCACAGATGAGTTTTGAAAGAATCTTATGTAAATTTACAAAAATTAGTTCATTAAAGATTAATGTATTTTCTCCTCTCTTCCAATATGGTTAAATCAGTTTAAATAATTGAAACCGATCATTTGATAAAAATGTAAAGATCTTATCTTATTAATGATAAAGTTCTCAAACCATTCTTCTTCTCGTTATTAATATAAAGATATTAGTGTCACACTTCTTAACATTTACAATATAGACAGACCGACAGGCAGACAAGCAGGCAGGCAGATAGATAGATAGATAGATAGATAGATAGATAGATAGATAGATAGAAAGATAGATAGATAGACAGACAGGCAGATATGCGTATATTCTTAATCAATCTTTTTCATCGAAAATAATGATATTTAAGTTGATTCATTTGATCATTTATTTATATTGTTTATTTTATGAATTTATTTCTTTTGATTATTTCTCTTTGAATTTTTTTT
Organism: Octopus bimaculoides; assembly: GCF_046866305.1. NCBI lineage: Eukaryota > Metazoa > Mollusca > Cephalopoda > Octopoda > Octopodidae > Octopus > Octopus bimaculoides. Next base: position 24,513,676 of record NC_142937.1, read on the forward strand.
TTCTTTTTTGTCGTTGTTGTATTAATTGACGTTATGTCTGTTTCTATAATATCTTTTTGAATCTTTTATTTTTTGCATTTTCTTCGATGTTAATCAAGACAGATATTCGTACTTACGAAAATAGACAGACACATCGATTCTACCCATATTATATTATATATGCAGATAATATAATATAATATGTATATGTGTGTGTATATGTGTATATATATGTGTGTGTGTGTGTGTGTGTGTGTGTGTGTGTACGTGTGTATATATATGTATATATACACAGGTATGTGTATGTATAATGTTTATTCATTCAATTCATTCATGGATATACATATGTATGTATATATATATATATATATATATATATATATATATATATATATATATATACATATATTGTTGTATCTGTAAGGTATGATTTTAATTTACTTTATATCATGAAATAAATTTTAAAAAAACAACATACGTTTCGGGCAAGTCGCCTGTTCTGAGACACGCGTATTCAAATTCGCTCATACATATACTTACACCTAGACACGCCCGCACACACACACACACACATACACACACACACACACACACGCACGCACATGCGTACATATATACACATGCACTCATATGCAAACGCTGGCAGATTTATATATGATTACAATTTAAGAGACTACAAATTAGCACACCCATGATATATTAACTATACATATATGCGTGTCTGTGTATGTTTATGTGTATGTATTATCACATTCACAATTGTTCGATCATATTGCACTAAGATACTCATATATAAAGTAAATGCCTGTGTATCTATGTATTTATAAATTATATGAGGTGTGTATATATGCATACATACATACATACATACATACATTCATTCATACATACATACATACATACATACATATATCTTTGAAAATCAAAGAAAAAGAGGATATCTATGGACAACTGCATCGAAACCTCCAGCTTCTGTGTCCAGAATATGAGTCCATATTCATAGCAATAATAATTGGAGCAATAGGTTTTGTTAGTAAATGCTTAAAGGAGAATCTGGATAAACTGGGATTTTCAGAAAGAGAAATCGACCGGCTGATTCATACATTACAAGTGCAATCTGTGAGTGGAACAGTAAAAATATGCAAGACTTTTCTCAAGCACCAAATGGGTTAACTACATCCCAAAGATGGAGCTTTGTATCTTTGTTGGAAACCGGCCCCCTCTTCAGTGGAAGATTTATAACAATATATATATATATATATATATATATATATATATATATATATATATATATATATATATATATATATATATATATATATATATATAATACTCTACATTTAATACTCAATATTTCATATATTCAATAAGACATTCAATACTTCATTTCATTTTACTATTTATATTATATATTCCATATTCTATATCCCACATTAATTTTATAAGAATATAAATAAAACATAAAAAACAGAGTTGGAACTCTTTTAAATAACATATTCCTCTATACACGATCATACAAAGCCCTTTTTTTATATATTTTTTTTTTAATTTTAATTTTTATTTTTATTCATATATATGTATACATATATGCACACACAAAATACACATATTCCGAAAGAGGGTCACTCGCAAGCATACAACACGAGGCAAGAGAGAGAGAGAGAGAGAGAGAGAGAGAGAGAGACGTACATAACTAAATGCAAGTCACGTATAATAATTAGCTTCGATTATTTCTCCATGTTATGTTAAGGAGTTATTTGATAATTAAGGCTGTCAAAGGATAAATAGAGAGTAGACAATTAACTATAATAGAAATAAAACGAATGTGAGTGGAATAATGAGGCGTTTATCGCTTCACTGTTGTAACAAACGACTAAGATAATTTAGATGGAAGAGGATTGGAGCAAGATGTAAAAAGTGACAGGTATCGTTACAGCTGTATTTTCATTTGCAGACAATACAGTGGTACAATAATTAGTATGGTTTAAACAGGATAATATGGTACAACACACTAGAATGTCCTGCCGATAGCAACAAATATCTTCGAACTATTTCATTATTTGCTTTCTCTTATTTGAAAAGGGGAATCTTTTTCCCGAAATATTATCGGTTCCTTAAAATATATATTTGAGATAGAACAGTAGTTTGCATTTATTGATATCACCTTACAGATTTTGCCTAAGAGGTAACCTGCATTTCTCAAAGTATTTTGTAATTATTTACACCATGAGGTATCATCATTAGATAGATAGATAGATAGATAGATAGATAGATATAGTGAACAACAATGTTGTAGTAAAAAATACAGTAAAAACAATATCACTTTTCCTTTTCAAAAGCATTTCATACGTCACAGTAATTTGTGTTTATATATATATATATATATATATATATATATATATATATATATATATATATATATATATATATATATATATATATATATATATATATATATATATATAGGCGGAGGAGTGGCTGTGTGGTAAGAATCTTGCTTCCCAACCACATGGTTCCGGATTCAGTCTTACAGCGTGGCACCTTCGGCATGTGTTTTCTACTATACCTTCGGGCCGGCCAAAGCCGTGTAGATGGATTTGGTAGAGGGAAACTGAAAGAAGCCCGTCGTATATATATATATATATATATATATATATATATATATATATATATATATATATATATATATATATATATATATATATATATATATATATGTATATATACATATGTACATGTCTGTGTTTGTCCCCCCACCATCGTTTGACAACCGATGTTGGTATGTTTATGTCCCTGTGACTTAGCAGTTCGAAAAAGAGAATGGTAGAATATGTACTGGGCTTACAAAGAATAAGTAATGCCAGAGCAATGTGGAAAGCAGTATGTAATCCCATTGAAGTGGGATGCAGAGAGTTTTCAGGCTGGTCCCTTTGCAGAATTTACAACCTACTTGACATCAAAGGGACCAATAAGCAGAGAGCCATCAGGTTGTAGGGGCAGCAGAAGCTGCCTTAATATCGTTGTGGATCAGGAGGTATGAAGCATGGAATGGGGCACTACTACGAGGGAGTAATGCTAACTAGACATAAACTGCGGTTCCATCAATTCTGGCTGGGTTATCTGGGTGAGGATGTCTGATGTTGAAAGACCCGAAACATCTAATGATCTCAAGAAGCATCATTGACGATGAGTCCAAGTGTATTTCAAGACGACGTGCTGTATTTTCTGGCATACAAGTCGGCGTAGTATATAGTGTAAACATATAGTGTAAATATTCAAACATTGTTACTATTTTTCAAATCCTGCTGCATTCTACAAGGAAGTCTTTGTCCTGCAAAGTTGTTTGGAAGTACAAGTTGACCTATCTTTTTTGGCTGTGAATTTTGGTTTGAAAAATTCGACTTGTAAACCGGCAAATACGGTATGAAAAAATAAACAAGCTTTTGTTGTTTTCTCTTTTATTCGAGAAATAAAATATCGGAAAAGTAAAAATATTTCTAAGTTTTCTTTCTCCTCAGTAATTGTGTATGATAAAGTAATATTGCTTTCCAAGTAGAAAACACTTGAGGCAAGCAGTTTAGTTATCATTATTGGCATTATAATCTACATCTGAGAAACAGGAAACGCTGAGAAATTCAGGAAAAAAATATGAGAAAATGTATATAAATTCTGAATAAAAATTATGTTTCAGAAGAGTTTTGTAATTTCAGAATGTCTTAGTATTTTCAAATTTCTTTCTCTATTGAAAGTATAACTTTACTAAAAGAAATTGCATCGGAATTCTACTTAACTGCCAGCTAAATATAGTTAGTTAGAACATAATGTGTATATAGAGAGGTAGAGAGAAGTCACTTATAATGCAGCCAGGCTGCTATCAAATTCCTCTGCACAAATAAGTTTGGTAGATTCGATCCAGTAAGAGTAAAAGATTTTCACAAAAACGGGTAAATGAAGATAATGGTGAGTACATTCACTCTTAGCATGTTCTAGCAGAGTTGAACGTGAATATGCAAATTGCTATTGTGTTTCGCCTTCAGAGAACAACTTCTCACTTCAGTCGATGTGTGGATAACACAGGCATTTCCTTGATATTGGCGGACTTTGAGACTCAGGCATTTTGACTTGATTAAATTCCTTCAGTCAAAGCTACCCCTCCCGAATCATTGAGACTAGACAATAATGGTCGTTCTTGAATATATAAAAATCATCAAATAAATTATATATTGATACGTTCTGATGTCTGCCAAGTTGATAATGAATTATTATGAATGAAAATCAAAAACAGAACGAGAAAATCAAAAAAAGAACGATAAAAACAAACAATGATAATTATATTTATTTTTAATATGTTCCAGCGGATTTGAACGTGAATATCCTAATAGCTGTCTTATTTCGCCTTCAGACAAAAAACACTTCATCCTTCAAACTATGTGTTGACAGCATACACGTTACAGAGACGTAGAAGGACTTTGAAACACCGGTATTTCGATGTGATTTTGTATCTCTTCAAAGGTTATTATTTCACCTCCACCCCTACCAGATCACTGAATCTAAACAAGAATGGTCGCTCTTGTTTATGTGATTTAAACAAATTATTTGCTGATGCGTATCGATGTCTGCAAAGTTGATAATAAATTATGATGATGAAGTATAACGGCATAAATCAAAAGAATAAGGAGTATATTCATTCTTAACATCTTTGAGCAGATTTGAACGTGACTAAGCTAATCGCTGGTGTGTTTCGCCTTCGGAAAACAACTTCTTTCAACCGATGTGTGGTGACAACATACACGATTCAGTGCCCTAGAGAGACTTCGAAACACCAATGTTTGGGTAAATGAAGATCTATCAGATCTGACAGAGATAAAAGAATAAAAAAGTAATGTTATTTAAACCTCAAATGATTTATTTCAGCCGAGAGCATGTAATATAAATAAATATTTGACAGTGATAGTAAGGACCGCTCAGTACTGCGACCCAAAGAAGCATTGATTAAATTATATGGAGTTCCCTTTTATTGTAGAAGTAAGTTTTGCTTTATAAGATGCTTATTTTACACTTAGGTGGACTGGAATATTTTCAACTTATTCATCTTAGACACAAATACAAAACAGTGCCAGCGCATTGGCGGAAATAGTAACGTTATATACTCTACCTCATCCAATCTCTCCTTTCCTTACACTGCTTTCCGAGTTCAAATCCTACCAGTCGACTATACTATTAATGCTTTCGTGGTTTATAACAACAAAATGGGGTTATATACCTGGTGTTTGCTCGTTAGATTGTATTGCTAGTCATCAATACCGTGTCAAAAGAAAGCGATGCCGACTACCATTATGAAAATATCAACTTACAGTAATGGATAAATATTTATTCATTTCACGCATTAGAGCAACTGAATCCATTGCTGTACCTAAAGAGTGACAATTATTGATTTTAGGGAATCAATGGAGTAATTGGAGTGTGACGTTCATGCCATTCCCACGGCTATTAATAATTAATTAATATCATGAACTTGTGCTATATGTGATCAACCTATTTGACCTATTTTGGAAATATGTGTGATTTGAAACAATACACAATAAAGTGCATCGCCCGCAGTGGGAGAGGAAAAAAGAAAAGATTCTCTGTGACTCTGAACTCCATCTCTATAAAATGATAACTTAAATACCTGTTTAGGTGTTTATTATAGCTAATTGAAAAGGTGGTGACGTATTATTTATTGTATGGATTCGTCGCACATGACTTTTGCATAGCCTGCAGCATTGTTGGGAACAACGAGAAGGAAAATTCGTGTTGAATTGGTTATATTCCGATTAGATACACGACTATTTGAATATTCGAGAATAATAATTAACTCTTCTAAAGGTATCTTAAAGACCATGAAGTGGTATTAAAACCATGCGATGAGTTACGTCCACCAGAGAAATACTTGCATCAGAATGAACCCAGCTGAAAGTAAGTCAAAAACTAGGTGGTGATGTTAAAACAAGACGGTGGGTCAAGTCTATTTCAGAAATATTTGTATCAAAATGAACACTACTAAAATTATCTATTGATTAGGTGAAGTTAGGATCAGGCGATGGATCAAGTCTAGCTCAGAAAAGTATAGTCTATATATAAGGTAGACTATACTTTCTGAAAATGTGAACTGTCTTCAGAAATTCTTGGTATGAGAGAGGAAAGGAAAACAGAAGATTAAGTACCAGTCTTTAAAAAGAAAAATAAATCCTGGGTTCCATTTGTACGACTAAATACTCTTCGAGGTGGTACCCCAGCATGGCCACAGTCCCAATGACTGAAAAATATAAAAGAATATAAAACAAGAAGATAGAAATGATTATGATTCAAATACAAACGAAGCGCAAGAAATATATTAATATCAATGCCATCGACACCACCATACTTCTATATACTTTATGTGTTATTATGCCTATGCCAAACATTATTTTAATAAAATTTAATTACAGTTATTAGCATGCAATGTATGTGACATATCTGCGCAATTAAGTATATATGATGTCATTAATTTGTTAAATTAATTGGCGGTACGAGAAGAGTTAATGTAATTATTATAATTTTTAAAGATAGGCCGTCAACTAGATTTCATGATATTATATAATAAATTCATTTACGTAAATTTCAAAGGCGATGATTAAAAGAGAAATAGGATAAAAGTGTATGTTTATGAGCATGTCGTAGTTTAGCTTCCAAATCAGATCTGAACAATCAGACCTACAATCAACGGCTCTCTAGCCTTGACCCTCCAACCTTTTCAAACTTTTTAGTTTTCTTATCTCAGTGAATTAGTGGTGACATAATTTAAAATTTATAAAGCGGCGCGCTGGCAAACTGGTTAGCATGCTGGACAAAGTGCTTGGCGGCATTTTGCACACCTTTACGCTCTTAGTTCAAATTACGCCGAGATCGACTTTGCCTTTTATCTTTTCGGTATCGATAAAATAAGTATCAGTTGAGCGCTGGGCGGGGGTCGATGTAATCGATTAACTCCTTCTCCAAGAATTTCAGGCCTTGTGTTTAATTAAAAAAAAAAAAGATTATTTAAAATCTTTAAGGTGATGAGTTGGCAGAATCGTTAGCACGCCAGGCGAAATGCTTAGCGGTATTTCGTCTACCGTTACGTTCTGAGTTCAAATTCCGCCAAGGTCGACTTTGCCTTTCATCCTTTCGGGGTCGATAAATTAAGTACCAGTTACGCATTGGGGTCGATGTAATCGACTTAATCCCTTTGTGTGTCCTTGTTTGTCCCCTCTATGTTTTAGCCCCTTGTGGGCCATAAAGAAATAAGAATCGTTAGCTTGTCGAAGAAAACGCTTAGTGGTATTTCTTCCGGCTCTTTACTTTCTAAGTTTACATTCTGCCGAAGTCAGTATTGCCTTTCATCCTTTCAGAGTAGACAAAATAAAACACTAGTCAAGTATTGGGGTTGATGTAATCGATTTCTTTGCGCCACCAAAAGTTGCTGGCCTTGTACTAATATATAAAAACCATTATTTAAAATCCATTTCCTTTTCTCTTCCTTCATTTTTAACGGGAGCACAGTGTGACTTGAAAGACATTTGGCAGCTGTTTATAGCAGGTGGAGTGATCACGTAGGACCCTGCTTCGTCAGCGTGTATCTAAGCAGTGAGCCTGAGAAGGATCTATGCTTGCAGGTGTGAGAGAGAAAGCACAACGGAGAAACGAGAAAAATAAAAGAGAAAGGCCATGTATGTGCATTCTTGCGTATGATTATGTCGTAGTTCAGTTCAGCCCACCCCACCCCACCCCAGATCACACCTGATCTCTAATCAAAGGCTTTCTGGCCGTGACCCTCTAGTCTTGTCAGATATTTTTTTTTTTATCCTAGTGTATCAGAAACGATAGTATTTAAAATCTATTTTCCTGGAAGATCTGTAGAGCTCAATGAGAGCGTCTTACAAACCCTGGTGGAACAAAATCTCATCGTAACTGTTGAGAAACTAGCAGAGAAGCTTGGATTTTGGTCATTCAACCAGTCATTCAAGTCAGCGCTAGAAGAAAAACGACCATCTTTGGTTTCAAGACGAAAGGTGCTCTTCCATCAGGATAATGCTCAGCCATATACAGCGAGGATGACATTCCAAAGGCTGGAGCAGTTTGAATGGGAAACCAAGCCCCATCCACCATATTCACTGGACATTGCCCCATCTGATTATCATTTATTCCTCAGTCTTCAAAATCATTTGGATGGAAAAATATGAATGCTGTAAACGAGGTGAGAACATTACTGGAGGAGTATTTTTCGTCACAGACAAGTGAATTTTGAAAGAGGGGCCTGGTAAGTCTACCAGATAGATGGAAGAGCATTGTAGAAAAATGAAGGTGAGTATATTTTAGATTAAAAAACAACTTTATTTCTCTTAATTCTGAAAATACAAGAAGTATAAAAAAAACCCGCCTCCACGTGAAGTTAGTGTGCAAGTGACTGAGGACTCCACAAAGAAGCATACCTTTCAGCATGACAGACAATGTGACAAGGCCGGCCCTTATGAATTACAAGTGCTTCAGTGGACAAGGTTAACGTGAAATAAAGTGTCTTCAATAACACACGGCGCCGATCGTGATCGAATACCCTAACCACTAAAACCCACGCCTTCCCGATAGATGTGTGTGTGTGTGTGTGTGTGTGTATATACACACACACATACGCACACGCACACACAGACACACACGTACACGCACACACAGATGCACACACGCGCACACATACACACACACACACACATCATGTGTAAATATGTATGTATGTATGTAACTATCTATTTATCATCATCTATAATTATGGGGCTTACCACGAAGTTTCCCCTATCCATATTTACTTTACAGTATATGCCTAAGCCATAATAGTTGCCGGACAGTGGGATCGAAATGGAAACCTTTGAGTTTCAAAGCGAATTTCTTTACCATACATCTTTGCCTAAACGTGATTCACTTAGAGTTTTACTGCAGTACCGACGAAAATACTTCTGAATATGAAAAAGAAGCGGGTAATATATTATATATATTTAAATATATAAACAGAGAGGGAGGAGGAAGAGAAAAGAGATAGAGAGGAGGAGAAAAGAACGAAGTAGAGGGAAAGAGAGAGACAAGAAATGAAGGAAACAATAGATAGATAGATAGATAGATAGATAGATAGATAGATAGATAGATAAACAGATAGATGGATAAATAGATAGATAGATAGATAGATAGATAAATGGATAGAGAGACAGACAGACAGACAACTAATTACATACATATATATATATATATATATATATATATATATATATATATATATATATATATATATATATATATATATATATATATGTATATACAAATTTAGTGAATGGGGTAAAACTCATATGTTAACTGCATACTTTTATTTCCAACATATATTTTGAAGATTACAAATTATATCTTCCATAGGAATCGGTGAGGTTAAGAATGTAATCTTCTCTTCGGGGAAATGCATGGGAACCAGCTTAAACGTAAGACATTTCAACCGAATATGAGAACTGTAATATATATGCATGAATACACGAATAAATACATTTAAGAGAAGCACTCCATCGGTTACGACGACGAGGGTCCCAGCAGATACGATCAACGGAACAGCTTGCTCGTTAAATTAACGTGCAAATGGCTGAGCACTCCACAGACACGTGTACCCTTAACGTAGTTCTCAGGGAGATTCAGCGTGATAGAGTGACAAGACCGGCCCTTTGAATTACAGGTACTACTCGTTTTTTCCAGCTAAGTGAACTGGAGCAACGTGAAATAAAGTGTCTTGCTCAAGGACACAACGCATCGCCAGGAATCGAACTCACGACCTTTACCATCGTGAGCCGAATGCCCTAACCACTAAGCCACACGCCTTCACTGCATAAATACATACATACATACGAAAGATAGAGAGAGGGAGGAGGAATGTTGATAGATAGATAGATAGATAGATAGATAGATAGATAGATAGATAGATAGATAGATAGATGGATAGATTGATAGATAGATGGATAGATTGATAGATAGATAGATAGATAGATAGATAGATAGATAGATAACTTTATTTTATTAGCCACACAGGGCTGCACACCGAGGGGACAAATACAACTGTAGAGCTTTTCTTTAAGAAAAAAAAAAAGCTCCGATCAAAAGGGATCAGTAGGGGCAAAAAAAAATGGGGGTATCGTATATCAGAGAAAATGTAAATTGTGTAAAATGGGGTAACATTAGATTTATACATGGAGAGAAAAGCCTACGGAAAAGACCATGGTAACCTCAGCAGGGAATAGACACATGAGAGCGAAGTGCTCTCTCTCTCTCTTTTTTTAAATTTTTTTTTTCTCGATTTATAGGATCATGCTCAAAGAGGTATCGTCACTCGCACGCACCATCTTTGCTACATTCACCCACCTTTTAATGAAACTTTCACGAGACAAAAACTGTCTCTCTATTCTCACCTTCCTTTTCAAGCGATACTTGTAAAAGCTGATGAGCGATTGGCCAGAGAGGTAAGTTTTCGTCTCTAATCCTTTCGCTCGGGTCCACCACACACATTCTTTCACCATGGTCACCAGTATGATGAACACTGCCTTGCCTTCCCTGTTGAGGGACGGTGGTGGAGCAATTTGCACAATAGACTCGGCTGACAGGCGGACTCGTCCCACACGTGACAGCAGCCGTTCGGCACAAGCCCACAGGTCGGAAATCTTTGGACACTGCACGAGTGCGTGCAGAACGGTTTCGTCGCTCTGACCGCATCTCGGGCATGTCGGTCCGGTGTGTCTCGAACCGTGTCTGTAAAGCTTATCCCGAACGGGTAATGCTTCTCGATAGCACTGCCAGGCCAGGGATCTCTGGTGGTTGTCCATAGGTCCCGGCCCGAAAGTTGTCCTGAACAGGCGGGTCAGGTGTTCCTCGTCGACGCCCAGATTCTGCCCGAGATCGTCGTCGCACCTTCCCTCCACTAATCCTCTATAGAACGCTTTTGTGGAATCAAAGTTGCACAAGATTGGTCCCGGACGGCAGAGTTGCTTGAGAGCAACGCGACACTCGCGGTGCCATTCGCCGAGCCTAGGTGTCTGTTTAATCCACGACTGCAGTTCGGCTAAGGAGACGAGCTGCGGGAAAGCGTCTAGGAAGCGCCGGAAATGTCGCAGTCTCAGCTCATGTCTGCGCATCATCAACCACAGCATACCCAGCCCTCCATTTAGCGGCTGTTGACAGCAAATGGATCGCCTAACCATCGGAACGCTTCCCTTCCACAAGAAGCGGAAGAGTATGCGTTCCAGTTTAGTGATGGTAGGGTCGGGACAAGGCACGACAGTCAGACGGTATTCGATGACGGATGCAATGTACGCGTTCGCCACCTTCGCCCGACCTTTTAGGGATAGCTTCCTCTCGGCCCATTGCCGGGTGAGAGTGACCACCCTAGTCGTTATTTCGCCCCAGTTCTTCTCCATTTGGAGGTCCGGACCGAACCAGACTCCGAGCAATTTAACCGGCCCGTCTGTCCAGCGTCCCACGGTGGAGACGCTGTTAGACGGCATGGGCTTGCTTCTCCAGGTGCCGAGCCGCAAGCCCACTGACTTATCCCGGTTAATTTTTGCTCCCGTTACCGCTTCGTATTCTTTTAGTCTCTCACCGACCAGCTCGATGTGCTTTTGGCTCGACACTATGACGGTGACGTCGTCCGCGTATGCAGACACGCTCGTCCCACATCCCAGCTCTCGTGGGATGCCCCTCAGCGTCGCCAGCTTCCGCAGTAGAGGCTCAAGAGTCAATACATACAGAAGGGCCGAGAGGGGGCATCCTTGACGAACCGAACGCATGATGCCGAAAGGTCTGGATAGATGACCGTTTACGCGAACTACCGAGCGAATACCGCTGTATAAGGCAGCGATCCAACCGCGGAAGACGGGACCGAAACCAGCCGCCATGAGGACGGCTTCCAAGTAGTGATGGTCTACCCTATCGAAAGCTTTTGATTGATCCAAATTGATCAGCTCCCAACCCATGCCAGGTTCCTTAACTACCCTGTCCATGATGTAGCGGATCAGATGGAGGCTGTCATGGATACTCCTACCCGGCACGGCGCACGTCTGCGCCCTGTCGACTAGTTTCTCGATGACAAGCGACAACCTCTCGGCTAACACTTTGGCCAAAATTTTCAAATCTGCGTTGAGCAGAGTGGTGGGCCGAAAATTATCTATGATGTTCCCCTTGTTTGGGTCTTTCTTTAGTAGTGCCACTGCTCATCGCTTTACAAAGACGGGGATGCTCCCGTTTTGCTGCCAGTTGCAGTAGACAGCTGCCAAGACGCCTCCAAACAAGTCTGGCATATGACAATAAAGTTCGTAGGGCAGACCATCCAAGCCTGGCGACTTGTCTCCCTTACAGCCTGCCATCGCATCCCGTACGTCCGCGGCTGTGATGGGTCATTCACAACACTCAGCCTCTCTTGCTGAGAGTCGTGGCAGGCCATGCAGGTAGGCACTAAAGTCTACTCTGCGTTCTGACCCACCAGTTGTCCCGAACAGTAGGGCAAAGTGCTGTTGAAAGGCCTCGCACATCCTTTCAGGCTCGAGTAATTCGCGCCCTTCTTCATCTGTCAGAGACCTAATGGTGGCTCTGTTGCCTCGTTGCGCCTCCGCTACTCGGGCCTCTCCAACTCCCTCGTCCCTCAGAGCACGCATCCTAGCTCTGACAACGCATCCTTCGTGTTTGGCGTTGAAATATTGATCGAGAGCCAACCTCGCTGCCACTACGTTGGACGCGATGCCAGTACTAAGTGCCTCTTCTAATTTCTTAACTAGGTCTCCCTCTATTCTATTTCGGTCTAACGCTAGGGCCTTACTGTACCTAACCGATTCTGACTTGATTGCTTTTTTGAGGGCATACCACCATCTGTTGTTGATGATGGCACCCGTTAATGCTCTCTTAACTAAAGTGCTAATCCGGTCCCTTTAAGCCTGGCGTGCCGTGAACGACGCGTTCAGCTTCCAGTAACCGGGACCCTGTCTATGTGTCTTATCTAAGTCAAGCGTACAAGTGACAAATTTGTGGTCTGTGTAGCTGACTATGTGGAATTGTGGACAACCTACTCTATCCTTATCCACTGTCCTACAGAATACCCTATCTAAGTACGATCTGGACGACCCGATGCGGTTACTCCACGTCCACATTGGCACATTCGGGTGGTCCAGTCGGTACCTGTCAGACAGTTGGAAACGTCTGAGCAGGTCTTTGAGGCTTTTGCATCCCTTTCTATTGCTATCACTGCCTGCGTAATCTAGATGCGTGTCCAGGGTAGCGTTCCAATCCCCCACTAGAAGTGAAGGTCGAGACGTTCCCAAGAAAACCTCTAGACGTCGATAGAAATCTGGCCGGCCTGTTAAAGACGGTGCATAAATTGCTATCAGTCGAAAAGCACACCCATTGCTGCCGTCGACATCCAAGACGACCAGCCTACCCTCCGGGTCTAGGAAAATTGCTTTTACTTTGAGGTCCAAACTCTTCCGAAGAAGCACCGCGGTGCCTCCTCCACCCATTCGCGGCAGACACGGAGAAAAATAAATGTTGAAATGTCCACCGAACATGTGCTGGAGGGCCCGCGGGCTGTGGAGTCTGGTCTAGCTGATGGCTATGACATGCAGAATTTGTGACTTGATGTCGTTTAACAGATACCCTTGTTTCCAAGGCGACCCCAAGTCACGTACATTTATACTGCCTATTTTGAGCATGATTCTATCAAAATTTGTGTTTTACACACGAAAGGAGAGAGAGAGAGTTACTTACTGTCCGAAAGTTATTGGTTCTTCGCCTCACAGTCTTCTCTCAGAAGGTCTTAGTACAGTTTTTTAGATGAATATTTCTGGAATCTCCCTACTGCATCCGGGTAGAGAGATTTCAGTGTATTGTATGTGCTACGTGTTACCTGTATGATTTTGATGTGTTGTGGTGGTGTTGTACGTGGGTGATTGCTTGTTTTCGTGTCATTTTCTGTTATGTTAGTGTTTGACCTAATGAATTTCATTAGGTCTGGATTGTTTGTGTTTATCGCTGTCAACATTGTTGTGGGATTCTGTGTTGGTGCGTTTGTGTTGGTGTTTTTGTTTTCTGTGGATGTGTTGGTTTCGGGGCTGGTAAACCTCCCCGCTTTGTTTGTTTGTTTTTCCGTTCTTTTTTTTCTCTTTTTCTTCTTCCCCCCGTGGCCACTTGCCAATCCTCTGTGTCATCTTCATCTGACGACATGTCGGAGGAATCGGAGGGTGGGAGGGGAAGGGTGTTGGGGTCTATTTTTGTGTGGGTTGATTTTGTTGTTGGTGGTGTTCGTGCTGTTTCGTGACAGTTGGGATGTGGTGCTTGGGTTTTTGGGGGTGGGGTGGGAGTCTTTTTCGTGTTCCCTTCTTCTTGTGGGGTTGTTGTTGTTGTTGGTGGTGGTGGTGATGGTGCTGATTCTGTTCTTGGTGGTACTGGTGGTGTTGTTGTTTGGTTCGGCTGGATTGCTGGCTGCTGACGATTCTCCATTTCGTTGTACAGCTGCTTGACCAGTTGTGCATATGGCGGTGTAGGCAGTAATGCTGTTTACAGATAGATAGATAGATAGATAGATAGATAGATAGATAGATGGATAGATAGATAGATAGATAGATAGATAGATAGATAGATAGATAGATAGAATATACTGTGTGGAGGGAGAAGGAAGATAAATATCATGCAAGATGAAAACAAGTCGATTGAGAATATGATCCAATGAAATATGGCCAGATTTTTGGTGCAGCATCATTAAAACCAGAATCCGTTTTCTGATATGTAATAAATTTATTACTATAACAGAAATAATCAGAGATGTTGTTTCGTGGAAAGATAGGAGTTCTAGAAACCTATATAAATATGAAGAGATTAAGTCGTAGATTTATTCATTATGACAAGCACACAAACATATTAGCATGCAAGTAGATATATCAACATAAACGGGAGGCAAAAAAGATGCTTGCATGAACAGAAAGTATGTACAAACACCCAGAACTTTGCTTGATATGTCTGCTTATAAATATTTGTATATATACGTGTGTGTGTGTGGATATATATATATATATATATATATATATATATATATATATATATATATATATATATATATATATATATATGTATGTATGTATGTATGTATGTATGTATATGTATACGTACATATGTACATTCATATTTAGATATATAAAAGTATCTATATGTACATATATACACATAGATATATAAAAAAGAATTTATATGTAGATATATAGATATATTCATATATTTACATATTCGTATGTATGTATATATATATATATATATATATATATATATATATATATATATATATATACATATATATATATATACATATTTATAAACACACAGCACACGCACGCACACACACATACAAACACACACATATGTGTGCGTGTGTACACACGTATTTATCATATTATGTGTGTGTGTATGCATGTAAATGTGTATACATGTATATATCGATACATATGCTTACGTGAGTATTTACTAATATACATATATGCATGTATATACGTGTACCCGCATGTGTGAGATAGATAGATAGAGAGAGAGAGAGAGAGAGAGAGAGAGAGAGAGAGAGAGAGAGAGAGAGAGAGAGAGAGAGAGAGAGAGAGAGGGAGTGAAGGGGAGCGGTAAAAGAAATAATTCAGAGTCACCAGTCGTATACAATTAAAAGACAAATGCAAATAAGAATATATCAAGTACTATACAAAATAACCCTTTAGTTTATAGAAATTATATTCTGCTTCCAAAGAAGGTAGAACAATCGCTTGGTGGCAGTAAGGGCCAACGCCATATGAGGAATGAAGATAATCACAAGAATGAAGAATTCTCCGAAATTGGCATGCCAGTAAGGAAAAAGATGTATAATTCAGTTGAGGCCAAAGGAGATCTGTGAACACCTCTTTCTGCCTCAGTAGACGTCATCAACACAGTATTTTCCCTACCTTGTCTCCAGAACAACAAGATACTTAGATATGAATAGAGATTAGAACACATTCACGGCCTAGGTAATTTGCATAAATAAAGCAAAAATTTCACACCACATTAAAATGTCTGTTTTTTTCGTAACTGGGATGAGCAAGAGTGTCTGGCACCCTGGTAAACCTGCAGCCACTTCCCAATAGCCGTTCCATTTTTCATTGCTCACTAGCGACAGAAATAGTATTCATACCAAAATGTAATCTTTATATCCAATTTAACATGGATGTCTTGTCAGAGCATCAAAGACTGCGTTATTAGCCTCGTGAGATCTCATAGAGGCGCTTGGTGCATAAAAGCATACACGTAGATCTAACAGACGAGAATTGTCTGTCATAGGTGCAAGAACTCCCATATCACGTGGTTTCATTCTACTGGAAATCATCAGTCAAATCTCGCTGCTATGATATATAGAACGTCAGCATCTTTGCAGACACTGCTGTCGCAAATAGCCAGCAGCCTTATCAAAAATCAATTATCAGCGACGACCTGCTATAAGTTTCGTGCTCTGATAGCAAAGTAGTCGAACTGTGTACTATCTTGAAACGTTACAGGCTCAAAATAAAACGTGGCTGCTCTCTGAGAAAAAGCGAAAAAGAACGAGAAAGAACGAGAGAGAAAAAATGTAAATGAAGAAAGAAAACGTGATAAAGAAAGCATACAGGGAAGGGAGATAACCAATGTTAGCATGGTTAATTTGACGAGATGGTGAGATTATATGCCTAATCCGTAGAAGTAGGTTCCCCATTTTCAAAACAGTAATTTGTCGAGATATTGCCTTGATAATTCCCGTGAAGAGAGAAGTAATCTGGTGTCGCTTTTGTCATTCTCTCCGATTTCCTCTTTTTTTTTTATTTTCTCTTTTTTTTATTTATTTATCGTAAGCTAGAACAGTTTCAGAATTTAGCATAAGGCCAGAAATTTTGAGGGGAGGGGCATATCGGCTGCAATGATCCCCAGTACTTGACTGCTGCTTTATTTTACCGACCCCGAAAGAGTTAACGGCAAAATCGACCTCGGTATAATTTGAACCCAGAATGTAAAGAGTTGGAATATGCCTCGAAGCATTTTATTCAACACGCTAACAATTCTGCTAGCGCACCGCCCTCTTCTAAGGTAAAATAGTATTAATCGTTTCTAACCTAAGCACAAGGCCTGAAATTGTTGGGTCGAAGGTTAATCGATTAACTCGACACATCACTTGACTGATAATTTTGTTTATCGATCTCAGAAGGTTGAAAGACAAAGTAAATTGATCTTGGCACGATTTGAATTCAAGAGGATAAATAGTAATGTAATTGGTTCTACAATAAGCACAAGGGCCGCACATATAAAGGACATACTCTTCTATTCTAATTCCATTGTCCTCAACGATGTATCAGTAGTATAGTTTGTAGGGCCGAGGTGAGCTGTCCACCCTCGGGCGAAACTTTTATGAGACGGCATTTTTAGATCCGCTGTATAAGCCTGTATGGATTTGGAGGTGACGGGTACATCAAAAGCTTCCCCGGGCTTCAAATTTAGAGAGGGGCTGCCTTTTGGGGTCTGCTGAATAAGCTTGTATAGGCTTGGTGTCCTGAGAAGTGGGTGGCAAACTCAAAAGCTACCAAAGGTGGCACACACTTTCGCTACGCCACTACGATGCATTGTATCGGCCTGTATGGGTTTGGAGGTGGAGGATACATCAAAAGCTTCCCCGGGCGTCACATTTAGAGCAGGGGCTGCCTTTTTGGGTCTGCTGTATAAGCCTGTATAAGTTTATTATATAAGTTTGCCACTCCTTCTCAGGGGTGGCAAACTCAGAACCTACCCCAGGTGGCACACACTTTCACTATACCACTCGGATGCATTGTGAGAACATTACATCTTAATTGGAACTTATTTTTATTGGGTCCTCTCACTCGGAATGATGAACGGTGAAAGTGGACTCGGTACGATTTGAACTCATATGTAACTAAGTACCATTCCATTAATCCAGATTTTATCAATTCCATTCTATCACTAAGTGGTTGTGAAGATGCGTAGCTGAGTCGTTAAGATAACGTATTTAGAATCACAAGATCGTGGTTTCTATTCTCGGACCAAGCCGTCCATCGTATACGTTTTATTTTCACGTTGCTCCAGACCACTCGACTATAAATAAGTTGCCTAGCGACGGACAGGCGGACTGGCGGACTGGTGGACTGGCGGACTGGTGGACTGGCGCTCCGTTCGGGGAGGTCGTTGTGATCCTGGTCACTTATACACCATGGAAACCGAGTTACCAGACTTATGAGTCGTGGAAGTCGAAACGATCATTTCCAGAGGATGATGATGTTGATGATGATGACGATGATATTGATGATGATGATGATGATGATGATGATGAGGATGAGGATGAGGATACTATATTCAGCCAGCCATAAAGCAAATATGATTGACCACAATAAAACAGATGATCATAACTGGAACTCATTTTGTCTTAAGTCTACTCAGTCACACTAACCGAGGGTTAAATAACAACAACAACAGCAATCACTCACTGTCGTTTCTACAGTTATAAATCCCTATAGGTTGAAACTTCTTTTTAACTTGTTTCAGTCATTGGACTGCGGCCATGCTTAGTTTAAAGTCTGGTAATGATTCTATTTTTGTGTTTTGGCGAATCGCTAAACTGTGGAGATATGAGCAAACCAACACCGATTGTCAAGCAGGTGGGAAGACAAACACAGAGACACATATACAACGGCCCCAGAAGACACCAACGTATTTCCTTATTTTTTACTTTCTCTAACCAAGCCTCCAAAAATTTCTCATATATGCTTTGTTTAAAAATTCACCGCATGCACACACACACGTACATATACACAAATACAAACACACACACAGATTCAAAATGGCACAAAATATCTTAAATAACCACTCCCAAATTTCTTCTTCCAAAACTCAAGAAAACAAATTGAACTCTAGCCTTTTTTTCATATAACTCACGTATGTTGTTGTTGGCACTCCGTCACTTACGACGTCCAGGGTTCCAGTTGATCCGATCAACGGAACAGCCTGCTCATGAAATTAACG